>NW_026891690.1:0-37981 GCF_015708825.2 Lethenteron reissneri
CGGGGACAGTGAGACACGGGGACAGTGAGACACGGGGACAGTGAGACACGGGGACAGTGAGATACGGGACACACTGAGACACGGGGACAGTGAGACACGGGGACAGTGAGATACGGGACACACGGGGACACAGGGACAGTGAGACACGGGACAGTGAGACACGGGGACGGTGAGACACGGGGACGGTGAGACACGGGGAGAGTGAGACACGGGGAGAGTGAGACACGGGACGGTGAGACACGGGACGGTGAGACACGGGACGGTGAGACACGGGGACGGTGAGACACGGGGACGGTGAGACACGGGGACGGTGAGACACGGGGACGGTGAGACCGGGGACGGTGAGGACACGGGGACGGTGAGACACGGGGACGGTGAGACACGGGGACGGTGAGACACGGGGACGGTGAGACACGGGGACGGTGAGACACGGGGACGGTGAGACACGGGACGGTGAGACGGGGACGGTGAGACACGGGGACGGTGAGACAGGGGACGGTGAGACACGGGGGAGTGAGACACGGGGAGAGTGAGACACGGGGAGAGTGAGACACGGGACGGTGAGACACGGGGACGGTGAGACACGGGGACGGTGAGACACGGGGACGGTGAGACACGGGGACGGTGAGACACGGGGACGGTGAGACACGGGGACGGTGAGACACGGGGACGGTGAGACACGGGGACGGTGAGACACGGGGACGGTGAGACACGGGGACGGTGAGACACGGGGACGGTGAGACACGGGGAGAGTGAGACACGGGGACAGTGAGACACGGGGACAGTGAGACACGGGGACAGGAGACACGGGGACAGTGAGACACGGGACAGTGAGACACGGGACGGTGAGACACGGGAGAGTGAGACACGGGGAGAGTGAGACACGGGGAGAGTGAGACACGGGGAGAGTGAGACACGGGGACAGTGAGACACGGGGACAGTGAGACACGGGGACAGTGAGACACGGGAGAGTGAGACACGGGAGAGTGAGACACGGGGAGAGTGAGACACGGGGAGAGTGAGACACGGGACGGTGAGACACGGGAGAGTGAGACACGGGGAGAGTGAGACACGGGGACGGTGAGACACGGGAGAGTGAGACACGGGGAGAGTGAGACACGGGACGGTGAGACACGGGACGGTGAGACACGGGAGAGTGAGACACGGGAGAGTGAGACACGGGAGAGTGAGACACGGGAGAGTGAGACACGGGAGAGTGAGACACGGGGAGAGTGAGACACGGGGAGAGTGAGACACGGGGACAGTGAGACACGGGAGAGTGAGACACGGGGAGAGTGAGACACGGGGACAGTGAGACACGGGAGAGTGAGACACGGGAGAGTGAGACACGGGGAGAGTGAGACACGGGGAGAGTGAGACACGGGAGAGGGAGACACGGGGACGGTGAGCACGGGAGAGTGAGACACGGAGAGTGAGGCACGGGGAGAGTGAGACACGGGGGCAGTGAGACACGGGACGGTGAGACACGGGAGAGTGAGACACGGGAGAGTGAGACACGGGGAGAGTGAGACACGGGGAGAGAGACACGGGGAGAGTGAGACACGGGGACAGTGAGACACGGGAGAGTGAGACACGGGGAGAGTGAGACACGGCGGAGAGTGAGACCTACGGGGACGAGTGAGCACGGAGGAGGAGTGATGACACGGGAGAGTGAGGACACAGGGGAGCGGTCAGGACACGGGGAGATGCGACACGGGGACCGTGAGGACACGGGAGAGTGAAGACACGGGATGCGTGAGACACGGGGACGGTGTGAGGACACTGGGAGAGTGAGACACGGGAGAAGTGAGACACGGGGAGAGTGAGTACACGGGCGAGAGTGAGACACGGGGAGAGGTGAGACCACGGGGAGAGTGAGACCGGGGAGCGAGAGTGAGACCACGGGGAGAGTTGACACACGGCGAGAGTGACACCACGGGAGGTAGTGAGTGAGACACGGAGCGATGAGTGAGACACGGGACAGTGAGACACGTGGACAGTGAGGACACGGGACAGTGAGACCACGCGGACAGTGAGACACGGGGAACAGGTGAGGACACGGGGGACAGTGCGACACGGGGACGGTGAAGGACACGGGACCGGGTGAGACACGGGAACGGTTGAGGACACGGGACGGTGAGACACGGGACGGTGAGATTGAGACACGGGACAATGAGACACGGGACAGTGAGACACGGGACGGTGAGACACGGGACAGTGAGACACGGGACGGTGAGACACGGGACAGTGAGACACGGGACAGTGAGACACGGGACAGTGAGACACGGGACGGTGAGACACGGGACGGTGAGACACGGGACGGTGAGACACGGGACGGTGAGACACGGGACGGTGAGACACGGGACGGTGAGACACGGGACAGTGAGAACACGGGACAATGAGACACGGGACAGTGAGACACGGGACGGTGAGACACGGGACGGTGAGACACGGGACGGTGAGACACGGGACGGTGAGACACGGGACGGTGAGACACGGGACGGTGAGACACGGGGAGAGTGAGACACGGGGACGGTGAGACACGGGGACGGTGAGACACGGGGACGGTGAGACACGGGGACGGTGAGACACGGGGAGAGTGAGGACACTGGGACGGTGAGGACACGGGGACGGTGAGACACGGGGACCGGTGAGACACGGGGACAGTCAGGACCGGGACAGTGAGACACGGGGACGGTGAGACACGGGACAGTGAGACACGGGACAGTGAGACACGGGGACAGTCAGACACGGGGACAGTGAGACACGGGGACGGTGAGACACGGGGACGGTGAGACACTGGGGACGGTGAGACACGGGGACGGTGAGACACGGGGACGGTGAGACACGGGACGGTGAGACACGGGGACGGTGAGACACGGGGACGGTGAGACACGGGGACGGTGAGACACGGGACGGTGAGACACGGGGACGGTGAGACACGGGGACGGTGAGACACGGGGACGGTGAGACACGGGACAGTGAGACACGGGGAGAGTGAGACACGGGGAGAGTGAGACACGGGACGGTGAGACACGGGGACGGTGAGACACGGGACAGTGAGACACGGGACAGTGAGACACGGGACAGTGAGACACGGGACAGTGAGACACGGGACAGTGAGACACGGGGACAGTGAGACACGGGACAGTGAGACACGGGACAGTGAGACACGGGACAGTGAGACACGGGAGGGTGAAATACGGGGAGGGTGAGACACGGGGGACGGTGAGACACGGGCCAGTGAGACACGGGACAGTGAGACACGGGGAGAGTGAGACCGAGACAGTGAGACACGGGGACAGGAGACACGGGGAGAGTGAGACACGGGGAGAGTGAGACACGGGACAGTGAGACACGGGACAGTGAGACACGGGGACAGTGAGACACGGGGACAGTGAGATACGGGACACACTGAGACACGGGGACAGTGAGACACGGGGACAGTGAGATACGGGACACACGGGGACACGGGGACGGTGAGACACGGGGACAGTGAGGACACGGGGACAGTGAGACACGGGGGTAGAGTGAGACACGGACACGGGGACGGTGAAGGACACGGGGACAGTGAGAACGGGGAGAGTGAGACACGGGGACAGGTGAGACCGGGGACGGTGAGACACGGGGACAGGTGAGACACGGGGAGACACGGGGACAGGTGAGACACGGGGGACAGGTGAGACACGGGGACAGGTGAGACACGGGGACAGGTGAGACACGGGGACGGTGAGACACGGGACGAGTGAGACACGGGGACGGTGAGACACGGGGACGGTGAGACACGGGACGGTGATGAGACCGGGACGGTGAGACACGGGACGGTGAGACACGGGACGGTGAGACACGGGGCGGTGAGACACGGGAGGGTGAGACACGGGGACAGGTGAGACACGGGGACAGGTGAGACACGGGGACAGGTGAGACACGGGGACAGGTGAGACACGGGGAGAGGGCGGACACGGGACGGTGAGACACGGGGACGGGAGACACGGGGACGGTGAGACACGGGGACAGTCAGACACGGGGACAGTGAGAACCGGGGACGGTGAGACACGGGACAGTGAGACACGGACAGTGAGACACGGGGACAGTCAGGACACGGGGACAGTGAGACACGGGGACGGTGGAGAACGGGGACGGTGAGCACACGGGGACGGGTGAGACCCGGGGACGGTGAGGACCGGGACGGTGAGCCCGGGGACGGTGAGACACGGGGACGGTGAGACACGGGACGGTGAGAAACGGGACGGTGGACACGGGACGGTGAGACACGGGGACGGTGAGACACGGGACGGTGAGACACGGGGACGGTGAGACACGGGGACAGTGAGACACGGGGACAGTGAGACACGGGGACAGTGAGACACGGGACGGTGAGACACGGGACGGTGAGACACGGGACGGTGAGACACGGGGACGGTGAGACACGGGGACGGTGAGACACGGGGAGAGTGAGGACAGGGGACGGTGAGACACGGGGACGGTGAGACACGGGACGGTGAGACACGGGACGGTGAGACACGGGGACAGTGAGACACGGGGACAGTGAGACAAGGAGGGACAGTGAGACACGGGGACAGTGAGGACACCGGGGGACGGTGAGACAGGGGACGGTGAGACACGGGGAGAGTGAGACACGGGACGGTTGAGGACACGGGGACGGTGAGACACGGGGACGGTGAGACACGGGACGGTGAGACACGGGACGGTGAGACACGGGGGACGGTGAGACACGGGGACGGTGAGACACGGGGACGTGAGACACGGGACGGTGAGACACGGGGACGGTGAGACACCGGGGACGGTGAGACACGGGGACGGTTGAGACACGGGGACGGTTGAGACACGGGGAGAGTGAGACACGGGGAGAGTGAGACACGGGACGGTGAGACACGGGGACGGTGAGACACGGGACAGTGAGACACGGGACAGTGAGACACGGGACAGTGAGACACGGGACAGTGAGACACGGGACAGTGAGACACGGGACAGTGAGACACGGGACAGTGAGACACGGGGACGGTGAGATACGGGGAGGGTGAGACACGGGGACGGTGAGACACGGGGACGGTGAGACACGGGGACGGTGAGACACGGGACAGTGAGACAACGGGGAGAGTGAGACACGGACAGTGAGACACGGGGACAGTGAGACACGGGGAGGTGAGACACGGGGAGTGAGACCCGGGACAGTGAGACCGGGACAGTGAGACACGGGGACAGTGAGACACGGGGACAGTGAGACACGGGGACAGTGAGATACGGGACACACTGAGACACGGGGACAGTGAGACACGGGGACAGTGAGATACGGGACACACGGGGACACAGGGACAGTGAGACACGGGACAGTGAGACACGGGGACGGTGAGACACGGGGACGGTGAGGACACGGGGAGAGTGAGACACGGGAGGAGAGTGAGACACGGGACGGTGAGACACGGGACGGTGAGACACGGGGACGGTGAGACACGGGGACGGTTGAGGACACGGGGACGGTGAGACACCTGGGGACGGTGAGCACGGGGACGGTGAGACACGGGGACGGTGAGACAACGGGGACGGTGAGACACAGGGGACGGTGGAGACACGGGGACGGTGAGAACGGGGACGGTGAGACACGGGGACGGTGAGACACGGGGACGGTGAGACACGGGGACGGTGAGACACGGGACGGTGAGACACGGGGAGAGTGAGACACGGGGAGAGTGAGACACGGGGAGAGTGAGACACGGGGACGAGTGAGACACGGGGACGTGAGACACGGGGACGGTGAGACACGGGGACGGTGAGACACGGGGACGGTGAGACACGGGGACGGTGAGACACGGGGACGGTGAGACACGGGGACGGTGAGACACGGGGACGGTGAGACACGGGGACGGTGAGACACGGGGACGGTGAGACACGGGGACGGTGAGACACGGGGACGGTGAGACACGGGGACGGTGAGACACGGGGAGAGTGAGACACGGGGACAGTGAGACACGGGGACAGTGAGACACGGGGACAGTGAGACACGGGGACAGTGAGACACGGGACAGTGAGACACGGGACAGTGAGACACGGGAGGGTGAGACACGGGAGTGAGACACGGGGAGAGTGAGACACGGGGAGAGTGAGACACGGGGAGAGTGAGGACACGGGGACAGTGAGACACGGGGACAGTGAGACACGGGGACAGTGAGACACGGGAGAGTGAGACACGGGGTGAGACACGGGAGAGTGAGACACGGGGAGAGTGAGACACGGGGAGAGTGAGACACGGGACGGTGAGACACGGGAGAGTGAGACACGGGGAGAGTGAGACACGGGGACGGTGAGACACGGGAGAGTGAGACACGGGGAGAGTGAGACACGGGACGGTGAGACACGGGACGGTGAGACACGGGAGAGTGAGACACGGGAGAGTGAGACACGGGAGAGTGAGACACGGGAGAGTGAGACACGGGAGAGTGAGACACGGGGAGAGTGAGACACGGGGAGAGTGAGACACGGGGACAGTGAGACACGGGAGAGTGAGACACGGGGAGAGTGAGACACGGGGACAGTGAGACACGGGAGAGTGAGACACGGGAGAGTGAGACACGGGAGAGTGAGACACGGGGAGAGTGAGACACGGGGAGAGTGAGACACGGGAGAGTGAGACACGGGGACGGTGAGACACGGGAGAGTGAGACACGGGAGAGTGAGACACGGGGAGAGTGAGACACGGGGAGAGTGAGACACGGGACGGTGAGACACGGGAGAGTGAGACACGGGAGAGTGAGACACGGGGAGAGTGAGACACGGGGAGAGAGACACGGGGAGAGTGAGACACGGGGACAGTGAGACACGGGAGAGTGAGACACGGGAGAGTGAGACACGGGAGAGTGAGACACGGGGACAGTGAGACACGGGAGAGTGAGACACGGGAGAGTGAGACACGGGGAGAGTGAGACACGGGGAGAGTGAGACACGGGGACAGTGAGACACGGGAGAGTGAGACACGGGGAGAGTGAGACACGGGGACGGTGAGACACCGGGAGAGTGAGACACGGGAGAGTGAGGACACGGGGAGAGTGAGACACGGGGAGAGTGAGACACGGGGAGAGTGAGACACGGGGAGAGTGAGACACGGGGAGAGTGAGACACGGGGAGAGTGAGACACGGGGAGAGTGACACACGGGAGAGTGACACACGGGAGAGTGAGACACGGGAGAGTGAGACACGGGACAGTGAGACACGGGACAGTGAGACACGGGACAGTGAGACACGGGACAGTGAGACACGGGACAGTGAGACACGGGGACAGTGAGACACGGGGACGGTGAGACACGGGACGGTGAGACACGGGACGGTGAGACACGGGACGGTGAGACACGGGACGGTGAGACACGGGACAATGAGACACGGGACAGTGAGACACGGGACGGTGAGACACGGGACAGTGAGACACGGGACGGTGAGACACGGGACAGTGAGACACGGGACAGTGAGACACGGGACAGTGAGACACGGGACGGTGAGACACGGGACAGTGAGACACGGGACGGTGAGACACGGGACGGTGAGACACGGGACGGTGAGACACGGGACGGTGAGACACGGGACAGTGAGACACGGGACAATGAGACACGGGACAGTGAGACACGGGGACGGTGAGACACGGGACGGTGAGACACGGGACGGTGAGAACGGACGGTGAGACACGGGACGGTGAGACACGGGACGGTGAGACCCGGGGAGAGTGAGACACGGGACGGTGAGACACGGGGACGGTGAGACACGGGACGGTGAGACACGGGGACGGTGAGACACGGGGACGGGGTGAGACACGGGTGAGAGTGAGACACGGGACGGTGAGACACGGGGACGGTGAGACACGGGGACGGTGAGGACACGGGGACAGTCAGACACGGGACAGTGAGACACGGGACGGTGAGACACGGGACGTGAGACACGGGACAGTGAGACACGGGACAGTCAGACACGGGGACAGTGAGACACGGGGACGGTGAGACACGGGACGGTGAGACACGGGGACGGTGAGACACGGGGACGGTGAGACACGGGACGGTGAGACCCGGGGACGGTTGAGACACGGGGACGGTTGAGACACGGGGACGGTGAGACACGGGACGGTGAGACACGGGGACGGTGAGACACGGGGACGGTGAGACACGGGGACGGTGATGAGGACACGGGGACAGTGAGACACGGGGAGAGTGAGACACGGGACGGTGAGACACGGGGACGGTGAGACACGGGACAGTGAGACACGGGACAGTGAGACACGGGACAGTGAGACACGGGACAGTGAGACACGGGACAGTGAGACACGGGACAGTGAGACACGGGACAGTGAGACACGGGACAGTGAGACACGGGACGGGTGAAATACGGGGAGGGTGAGACACGGGGACGGTGAGACACGGGACAGTGAGACACGGGACAGTGAGACACGGGGAGAGTGAGACACGAGACAGTGAGACACGGGGACAGTGAGACACGGGGAGAGTGAGACACGGGGAGAGTGAGACACGGGACAGTGAGACACGGGACAGTGAGACACGGGGACAGTGAGACACGGGGACAGTGAGATACGGGACACACTGAGACACGGGGACAGTGAGACACGGGGACAGTGAGATACGGGACACACGGGGACACGGGGACGGTGAGACACGGGGACAGTGAGACACGGGGACAGTGAGACACGGGGAGAGTGAGACACGGGGACGGTGAGACACGGGGACAGTGAGACACGGGGAGAGTGAGACACGGGGAGAGTGAGACACGGGGACGGTGAGACACGGGGAGAGTGAGACACGGGGACAGTGAGACACGGGGACAGTGAGACACGGGGACAGTGAGACACGGGGACAGTGAGACACGGGGACAGTGAGACACGGGGACGGTGAGACACGGGGACGGTGAGACACGGGACGAGTGAGACACGGGGACGGTGAGACACGGGACGGTGAGACACGGGACGGTGAGACACGGGACGGTGAGACACGGGACGGTGAGACACGGGACGGTGAGACACGGGACGGTGAGACACGGGGAGAGTGAGACACGGGGACGGTGAGACACGGGGACGGTGAGACACGGGGACGGTGAGACACGGGGACGGTGAGACACGGGGAGAGTGAGACACGGGACGGTGAGACACGGGGACGGTGAGACACGGGGACGGTGAGACACGGGGACAGTCAGACACGGGGACAGTGAGACACGGGGACGGTGAGACACGGGACAGTGAGACACGGGACAGTGAGACACGGGGACAGTCAGACACGGGGACAGTGAGACACGGGGACGGTGAGACACGGGGACGGTGAGACACGGGGACGGTGAGACACGGGGACGGTGAGACACGGGACGGTGAGACACGGGGACGGTGAGACACGGGGACGGTGAGACACGGGGACGGTGAGACAGGGGACGGTGAGACACGGGGACGGTGAGACACGGGGACGGTGAGACACGGGGACGGTGAGACACGGGGACGGTGAGACACGGGGACAGTGAGACACGGGGAGAGTGAGACACGGGACGGTGAGACACGGGGACGGTGAGACACGGGACAGTGAGACACGGGACAGTGAGACACGGGACAGTGAGACACGGGACAGTGAGACACGGGACAGTGAGACACGGGACAGTGAGACACGGGACAGTGAGACACGGGACGGGTGAAATACGGGGAGGGTGAGACACGGGGACGGTGAGACACGGGACAGTGAGACACGGGACAGTGAGACACGGGGAGAGTGAGACACGAGACAGTGAGACACGGGGACAGTGAGACACGGGGAGAGTGAGACACGGGGAGAGTGAGACACGGGAGAGTGAGACACGGGACAGTGAGACACGGGACAGTGAGACACGGGGACAGTGAGACACGGGGACAGTGAGATACGGGACACACTGAGACACGGGGACAGTGAGACACGGGGACAGTGAGATACGGGACACACGGGGACACGGGGACGGTGAGACACGGGGACAGTGAGGACACGGGGACAGTGAGACACGGGGAGAGTGAGACACGGGGACGGTGAGACACGGGGACAGTGAGACACGGGGACAGTGAGGACACGGGGAGAGTGAGACACGGGGAGGGTGAGACACGGGGAGAGTGAGACACGGGGACAGTGAGACACGGGGACAGTGAGACACGGGGGACAGTGAGACACGGGGACAGTGAGACACGGGGACAGTGAGACACGGGGACGGTGAGACACGGGGACGGTGAGACACGGGGACGGTGAGACACGGGGACGGTGAGACACGGGGACGGTGAGACACGGGGACGGTGAGACACGGGGACGGTGAGACACGGGGACGGTGAGACACGGGGACGGTGAGACACGGGGACGGTGAGACACGGGGACGGTGAGACACGGGGACGGTGAGACACGGGGACGGTGAGACACGGGGACGGTGAGACACGGGACGGTGAGACACGGGGACGGTGAGACACGGGGACGGTGAGACACGGGGACGGTGAGACACGGGGACGGTGAGACACGGGGACGGTGAGACACGGGGACGGTGAGACACGGGGACGGTGAGACACGGGGACGGTGAGACACGGCGACGGTGAGACACGGGGACGGTGAGACACGGGGACGGTGAGACACGGGGACGGTGAGACACGGGGACGGTGAGACACGGGACGGTGAGACACGGGACGGTGAGACACGGGACGGTGAGACACGGGACGGTGAGACACGGGGACGGTGAGACACGGGGACGGTGAGACACGGGGACGGTGAGACACGGGGACGGTGAGACACGGCGACGGTGAGACACGGGACGGTGAGACACGGGGACGGTGAGACACGGGGACGGTGAGACACGGGGACGGTGAGACACGGGGACGGTGAGACACGGCGACGGTGAGACACGGGGACGGTGAGACACGGGGACGGTGAAGACACGGGGACGGTGAGACACGGGACGGTGAGACACGGGACGGTGAGACACGGGACGGTGAGACACGGGACGGTGAGACACGGGGACGGTGAGACACGGGGACGGTGAGACACGGGGACGGTGAGACACGGGGACGGTGAGACACGGGGACGGTGAGACACGGGGACGGTGAGACACGGGGACGGTGAGACACGGGACGGTGAGACACGGGACGGTGAGACACGGGACGGTGAGACACGGGACGGTGAGACACGGGACGGTGAGACACGGGGACGGTGAGACACGGGGACGGTGAGACACGGGGACGGTGAGACACGGGGACGGTGAGACACGGGGACGGTGAGACACGGGGACGGTGAGACACGGGGACGGTGAGACACGGGGACGGTGAGACACGGGGACGGTGAGACACGGGGACGGTGAGACACGGGGACGGTGAGACACGGGGACGGTGAGACACGGGGACGGTGAGACACGGGACGGTGAGACACGGGGACAGTGAGACACGGGGACGGTGAGACACGGGCGGAGACACGGGATTGAACCCACAACCTCCTGTGTACCAGGCGAGGTAGTTAACATCTCCTAGCCACCATGATAATGATGAGAAAGACGCAGACTCCAAATATACAGCAGCAGCGTCGTCAAGGTCGGGATTGAACCCACGACCTCCTGCACACCAGGCGAGGTAGTCAACATCTCTCAGGGTCTGGGATTGAACCCACGACCTCCTGTAGACCAGGCGAGGTAGTCAACATCTCTCAGGGTCTGGGATTGAACCCACGACCTCCTGTGTACCAGACGAGGTAGTCAACATCTCTCAGGGTCTGGGATTGAACCCACGACCTCCTGTAGACCAGGCGAGGTAGTCAACATCTCTCAGGGTCTGGGATTGAACCCACGACCTCCTGCGTACCAGGCGAGGTAGTCAACATCTCGTGAGACACGAGGGGAGGGAAGAGGATCTCCCCGCATCTCCACCTCACCTCTAGAATGGAGTCCGCGCTGGAAGGCCCATGGTGCACTGGGGCAGACTTCCATCCATCTACAAACGTCAACAACAACGTCAACAACGTCAACAACGTCAACAACGTCAACAACGTCAACAACATCAACAACATCAACAACATTGGCATTCTATCTTCTTGGTTCTTTCGGTAAAATCACCACGTAGAAGGGAAATAATAAAATAATAGAAATAAAACAATAACAGGTCCCTGCGGGGTGGGCTGGTATGAACGAACAAATGAATGGCTATAATAAAATGAAATGGCGGGGGTACGATACGAAGGGAGAGTTTGAGGCCTAGTTCTAGGCTTTAGGCCTAGCTGTAGGCTTTAGGCCGCTGTCAGTTAATTTTTAATTTAAATGTTTTAATTAAAAGCTATCTCGGGGAATTATAAGGGAATGTTACACTTGTTTAGCCAGGAAAGCCTCACTGAGTCTAAAGGTTTTTGTAGAGTCCTGCCAAGTGTTTGCAGTAGGGGGCGATGTTGCTACACCTAATCGGACATCGGACTGACGATATCATCTATTGTAGGCTGGTTCACTTCGTTTCTACCAGTAAAATACAATTCTCACGACGTTTCGGCCACAACGCAAGCAGCCATCCTCAGGTGGAGAGCAGGTCTGTCGAGTAGACAGAGTCTGAATGAAACACCACCAGGCTTGGAGCGACTATTTAAGCTGCTGGGTTGGAGGGGAGAAGGGCGCCTTGACAATATAATTTGCATATCAAGAGGAATTTAGCATATTTATGGCAAATGCAGATATGCGATTAGTACTACTTGTGAAATGCGTAGGTTTGGTGGGGGGTTTAAAGTCATTATGCCCGTGCATTATGCAGGATTAGCAGCATCAAAGGGAGGGGAGAGGGGTAGCATCAATAAAGGAAAGGAATGTTAATAGTATGTAGCTGCAGTAACTAAGCCACCACGTAAACAAAAGTATAAACTACATAGTTTTCGATTTAAAGCTTTCTACTATGTAGTTTATATAAAGTATAAACTACATAGTATTGGCATTCTAGCCATCGAACAAAGACGGTCGACGCATCGTGCACTTTCAGATGCGATACACACTACACTGTATGCTACACACGATGCTGGTGACGATGTTGTAGCAACAATGGTGGTGACGATGGTGATGATGTGGTAGCAACAATGCTAGTGACGATGATGGTAACAATGTTGTAGCGATGGTGGTGACGATGTTGTAGCGATGGTGGTTGTGATGTTGTAGCGATGGTGGTGACGATGTTGTAGCAACAATGCTAGTGACGATGGTGGTGACGATGTTGTAGCGATGGTGGTGATGTTGTAGCAACAATACTAGTGACGATGGTGGTGACGATGGTGGTGACGATGTTGTAGCAACAATACTAGTGACGATGGTGGTGACGATGTTGTAGCGATGGTGGTTGTGATGTTGTAGCGATGGTGGTTGTGATGTTGTAGCGATGGTGGTGACGATGTTGTAGCGATGGTGGTGACGATGTTGTAGCAACAATGCTAGTGATGATGGTGGTGGTGACGATGTTGTAGCGATGATGGTGGTGACGATGTTGTAGCGATGATGGTGGTGACGATGTTGTAGCGATGATGGTGGTGACGATGGTGGTGGTGACGATGTTGTAGCAACAATGCTAGTGACGATGGTGGTGGTGGTGATGTTGTAGCGATGATGGTGGTGACGATGTTGTAGCGATGATGGTGGTGACGATGGTGGTGATGATGATGGTGGTGACGATGTTGTAGCAACAATGCTAGTGACGATGGTGGTGATGATGTTGTAGCGATGATGGTGGTGACGATGGTGGTGGTGATGTTGTAGTGACGATCGATGGTGGTGATTATTTTGTAGCGACGTTGGTGGTGACGATGTTGTAGCGATGGTGGCGACGATGTTGTAGCGACAATGGTGGTGACTATGGCAGCGGCGACGATGGCGGTGATGATGGTGGGGACGATGGTGGGGACGATGGTGGTGATGGCGGTGACGATGTTGCGGCGATGATGGCGGCTAGTGACGATGGCGGTGGGGACGATGGTGGTGATGGTGGTGATGGTGGTGACGATGTTTCAGCGACGATGCAGGTCACCCCCTCTCCCTCACCGAGTTCGTACAGGCCGCCTCCCACGCACACCAGCGCCACGTAATGCAGATCGACGCTCGACGGCTCGCCTGGCACCTGGGGTCACAGGGTCAGCCAGGGTCACCGTGTCAGCCAGGGTCACAGGGTTGGCCAGGGTCACGGGATCAGCCAGGGTCGGCCAGGGTCACGGTGTCAGCCAGGGTCACGGGGTCAGCCAGGGTCACGGGGTCGGCCAGGGTCACGGGGTCGGCCAGGGTCACGGGGTCGGCCACGTCACAGGAGACCTCGTCTCTATATAAATCATATTCTTGGTTCTTTCGGTAAAGTCACCACGTAGAAGGGAAACAATAAAATAATAAAAACACAAAACAATAAAATGCTCACCACGTTTCGACTGCAGCGCAAGCAGCAATCGACATCGGGCGTGAAACCCACAGCAAGAACATTTTTAAAAAGTGGCTTTTTTTTAACGTTAACATCACGGGACAGCGACATGGCAGTTCTTCTTGGTTCTTTCGGTAAAGTCACGTAGAAGGGAAATAATATTAATAATATTATTTCCCTTCTACGTGACTTTAATAATATTATTTCCCTTCTATGTGACTTTACCGAAAGAACCAAGAAGATGAATCCCTGCAGTCACTAAAGAAGCTTTAAATCCTAAAAAAAAAAAGATGATGATGTTGATGATGTTGATGATGTTGATGATGTGTCAGACGTTGTCTTTCCGACAGACCTGTTCTTCACCTGAAGACGGCTGCTTGCGTTGTGGCCGAAACGTCGTGAGAATTGTATTTTATTATCTTTTATTTTTATTATTTTATTACTTCCCTTCTACGTGGTGACTTTACCGAAAGAACCAAGAAGTTGTTTTCATTTATTTGATTTTTTTTACCTCCGTGGTGACTTTACCGAAAAAAACCGACAAAGAATATGAATCCTTGCAGTCACGAAAGCTTCAAATCTAGAGTTGACTGCCAAGTCTTTGTCCGTGGTGCTGACGTCAAAACACAAAACGCCATTTTTAAATCCTTTATATTAAGTTCGCGTGCTTGCTTAGGACCGTGCAAATCTTTCGGTCGTTTTTTAACCCACTTCCCGTGATCCAATCGAGCTGACATTTTGCACACAGACTCGTTGTGCGAGACAATTAATTTTCGTGAAATCATTTTTCAAAAATTTCAACATTTTAGGAAAAAACAAATTAAATATTTAATTACCAATTGCTTAATGGTGGCAGGCAATCATCTGACCCATAGGTGGCAGCCATCTCAAGCCAGAGGACGAGAGGACTCTAGCCGCCACGCATATAAAGGATTTATAATGAAAAACTTGATTTTTACGGGTAAATTTTTTTCAAATTTCCTTGCTGTGGTTTTCACACCTGATGATGATTGCTTGTGTTGCAGTCGAAATGTCGAGATAATTTTATTTTGTATTTTTATTATTTTTTTATTTCCCTTCTACGTGATGACTTTACCGAAAGAACCAAGAATATGAATCCCTGCAGTAACGAAAGAAGCTTTAAATCCAAATATAAATATCCTCGTTTCTATACATCCTCGCCTCGATATTGCGTCTCTATCGTGGTTCTCAACAGCATGTGTGTCACCGTGCGTGTGTCTCAGCGTGTGTCAGCGTGCCTGTCAGCGTGCCTGTCAGCGTGTCAGCGTGTGTCAGTGTCAGCGTGCCTGTCAGCGTGCGTGTGTCAGCGTGTGTCAGCGTGTGTCAGCGTGTGTCAGTGTCAGCGTGCCTGTCAGCGTACGTGTGTCAGCGTGCGTGTGTCAGCGTGTGTCAGCGTGTGTCAGTGTGTGTCAGCGTGCCTGTCAGCGTGTGTCAGCGTGTGTCAGTGTGTGTCAGCGTGCCTGTCAGCGTGTCAGCGTGTGTCAGCGTGTGTCAGTGTCAGCGTGCCTGTCAGCGTGTGTCAGTGTGCCTGTCAGCGTGTGTCAGCGTGTGTGTGTGTCAGCATGTGTGTCAGCGTGCGTGTGTCAGCGTGTCACACGTGTGTCAGCGTGCGTGTCAGCATGCCTGTCAGCGTGCCTGTCAGCGTGCGTGTCAGCGTGTGTCAGCGTGCGTGTCAGCGTGCGTGTGTCAGCGTGCGTGTGTCAGCGTGTCACACGTGTCAGCATGCGTGTCAGTGTGCGTGTCAGTGTGTCAGCGTGCGTGTCAGCGTGCGTGTGTGCGTGTGTCAGCGTGCGTCAGCGTGCGTGTGTGTCAGTGTGTGTCAGCGTGCGTGTGTCAGCGTGCGTGTGTCAGCGTGCGTGTGTGCGTGTCAGCGTGCGTGTGTGTCAGCGTGCAAGTGTCAGCGTGCGTGTGTCAGCGTGCGTCAGCGTGCGTGTGTCAGCGTGCGTGTGTGCGTGTCAGCGTGCGTGTGTCAGCGTGCGTGTGTCAGCGTGCGTCAGCGTCAGCGTGCGTGTCAGCGTGCGTGTGTGCGTGTGTCAGCGTGTCAGCGTATGTGCGTGCCAGCGTGTGTCAGCGTGCGTGTCAGCGTACATGCGTGTCAGCGTGTGTCAGCGTATGTGTCAGCGTGCGTGACAGCGTACATGCGTGCCAGCGCGTGTGTCAGCGTGCGTGCCAGCGCGCGTGTCAGCGTGTGTGTCAGCGTAGTGGCAGTGTAGCCGCGAGGGCTACGCTGCGCTACGAACCCGGCGACCCGATTCCTGCTCACGCTCACCACCAACACCAGCGACGATCATTTGAACTGCTTCCATGGCTTGCCCCTAGGTCCACTCAGCCTTAAATGAGTACCTGGTGTAGCGGTGTGTAAACATCGCCACTGGGGAGACAAAGGCGGCCGGGCGTGGTGCTGGCCACCCACCCCCCTCGTGCGCTGCAGTGCCGGTAGCCTTCACAACGCCCCACTCGCCACGAACAGCACTTGCCCCGAGCACTAAGAGGCTATACGGGGGACCTCTGTTATGTTTGTGTGACGGACACACAGGGGGGAGGTTTGAGCCCTACCTGGGACTGGCCTTGATTAGCGCAAGCCAAGTGCGCCTTAGAAATGGCCTGCACACGCACACACACACAAAACACACAAACACACACACAAACACACAAACACACACAAAACACACACACGCAAAACACACACACAAACACACACACAGACACGCGCACACACAGACACACACACAAACACAGAAAACACACACACGCAGACACACAAGACACGCACATACAAGACACGCACACACACACACAGATACACACACACGAGCATGCAACAGACATGCGCACACAGACAGACACACACACACACAAACAGACACACAGACAATACAGACACAAAAAACAGACAGACAGAAAACACACACACACACAGACAGACACACACACACGCAAACACACACACATATAGGACACACACACAGACAGAAAACACACACACATGCACACATGAGCAGATAAGAGATATACAATAACCGGCATTCGCCAATAACTGGCGGTGACGTTGATGTGGGTGATGGTGGTGATGTTGATGTGGTTGTTGATGTGGGTGATGGTGGTGATGTTGATGTGGTTGTTGATGTGGGTGATGGTGGTGATGTTGATGTGGTTGTTGATGTGGGTGATGGTGGTGATGTTGATGTGATGATTGATGTGGGTGATGGTGGTGATGTTGATGTGATGATTGATGTGGGTGATGGTGATGTTGATGTGGGTGATGGTGGTGATGTTGATGTGGATGTTGATGTGGGTGATGGTGGTGATGTTGATGTGGTTGATGTGGGTGATGGTGGTGATGTTGATGTGGGTGATGGTGGTGATGTTGACGTGGTTGTTGATGTGGGTGATGGTGGTGATGTTGATGTGAATGATGGTGGTGATGTTGATGTGGGTGATGATGGTGATGTTGATGTGGGTGATGATGGTGATGTTGATGTGGGTGATGGTGGTGATGTTGACGTGGTTGTTGATGTGGGTGATGGTGATGTTGATGTGGGTGATGGTGGTGATGTTGACGTGGTTGTTGATGTGGGTGATGGTGGTGATGTTGATGTGGGTGATGGTGGTGATGTTGATGTGGTTGTTGATGTGGGTGATGGTGGTGATGTTGATGTGGTTGTTCATGTGGGTGATGGTGATGATGTTGATGTGGTTGTTCATGTGGGTGATGGTGGTGATGTTGATGTGGGTGATGGTGGTGATGTTGATGTGGTTGTTGATGCGGGTGATGGTGGTGATGTTCATGTGGGTGATGGTGGTGATGTTGATGTGGGTGATGGTGGTGATGTTGATGTGGTTGTTCATGTGGGTGATGGTGGTGATGTTGATGTGGGTGATGGTGGTGATGTTGATGTGGTTGTTGATGTGGGTGATGGTGGTGATGTTGACGTGGGTGATGGTGGTGATGTTGACGTGGGTGATGGTGGTGATGTTGATGTGGTTGTTCATGTGGGTGATGGTGGTGATGTTGATGTGGGTGATGGTGGTGATGTTGATGTGGTTGTTCATGTGGGTGATGGTGGTGATGTTGATGTGGTTGTTCATGTGGGTGATGGTGGTGATGTTGATGTGGTTGTTCATGTGGGTGATGGTGGTGATGTTGATGTGGGTGATGGTGGTGATGTTGATGTGGGTGATGGTGGTGATGTTCATGTGGGTGATGGTGGTGATGTTGATGTGGGTGATGGTGGTGATGTTGATGTGGTTGTTCATGTGGGTGATGGTGGTGATGTTGATGTGGTTGTTGATGTGGGTGATGGTGGTGATGTTGATGTGGGTGATGGTGATGTTGATGTGGTTGTTGATGTGGGTGATGGTGATGATGTTGATGTGGGTGATGGTGGTGATGTTGATGTGGATGATGGTGGTGATGTTGATGTGGTTGTTGATGTGGGTGATGGTGGTGATGTTGATGTGGGTGATGGTGGTGATGTTGATGTGGTTGTTGATGTGGGTGATGGTGGTGATGTGGGTGATGGTGGGTGATGGTGGTTGATGTGGGTGGTGGTGATGGTGGTTGATGTGATGGTGGTGATGATGGTGGTTGATGTGATGGTGGTGATGATGGTGGTTGATGTGATGATGTTGATGGTGATGTGATGGTGGTGATGATGGTGGTGGTTGATGTGATGATGGTGGTGGTGATGGTGGTGGTGACCTTGTCACTATGGAGACGTTCTCCTCGTTCCGCGGGGCTCAGAGACTTCGTCTCCTCCAGGAATTTCTTGAATGGGGAGTCACTGTCTGTAGCCACCACCACCAACATCACCACCACCATCATCACCACCACCAACATCACCACCATCAACACCACCAACATCACCACCACCATCAACATCACCAACATCATCATCACCATCATCACCATCAACATCATCAACATCACCACCACCAACAACATCATCAACATCACCACCATCACCATCATCACCAACATCACCACCATCATCATCAACATCATCACCATCATCACCACCACCATCATCACCACCACCATCAACATCACCACCACCATCAACATCACCATCACCAACATCACCAACATCACCATCATCACCACCACCAACATCACCAACATCATCAACATCACCATCACCATCAACATCATTATCACCATCATCATCACCACCACCATCATCACCACCACCAACATCACCACCATCACCAACATCACCACCACCATCACCATCACCAACATCACCAACATCACCATCATCACCACCACCAACATCACCACCACCATCACCATCATCACCAACATCACCACCAACATCACCACCAACATCACCACCACCAACAACAACATCACCACCATCATCACCACCACCATCACCACCACCATCACCAACATCACCAACACCACCACCATCATCACCACCACCAACATCACCACCACCACCACCATCATCACCACCACCACCATCACCAACATCACCAACATCACCACCACCAACATCATCACCACCATCACCATCAACATCATCATCACCACCATCATCACCACCACCAACATCACCACCATCACCACCATCACCACCATCACCACCATCACCACCATCACCACCATCACCACCACCACCACCATCACAACCAACATCACCAACATCACCAACATCATCACCACCATCATCACCAACACCACCAACATCACCACCACCAACATCACCACCACCACCAACATCACCACCACCACCAACATCACCACCACCATCATCACCACCATCATCACCAACATCACCAACATCACCACCACCAACAACAACATCACCACCATCACCACCATCACAACCAACATCACCAACATCATCACCATCACCATCAACATCACCAACATCACCACCATCACCAACATCATCACCAACATCACCACCATCACCAACAACATCACCACCACCACCATCACCACCATCATCACCAACATCACCACCAATATCATCACCAACATCATCACCACCAACATCACCACCACGACCACCAACATCACCACCACCACCACCATCACCACCATCACCGCCACCACCATCACCACCACCACCAACATCACCACCACCATCATCACCACCACCACCACCACCACCATCACCACCATCACCGCCACCACCATCACCACCACCACCATCACCACCACCACCAACAACATCACCACCAATCATGTCATCAGGGTACTTGTGCCAAGCTAGGTGCACTTTAAGGCCACGTGAAGTGTCGAAGGCTCGCCGCTGGCAGGAGGTCACGGGGCAGACCCAGCAGGTGCCACGGGTCGACTGACTGAGATGACCGAGATGACTGGCTGATGCACCACCTGTGCCCCCTACCGTACCAACTTGCTGTGCTTTAGCCACCCGGCGCTCCACTCATTGTTGTGAGCATCGCTCCTCCGCCCTCCGTTGTTGTTGGAGGGCGACTGCCTCCAACTGCCCAGGAGCGTCCTTCACGAGCCTCCTCCACAGAGGACGATCTTGACACCGCTGGTACCAGTCATCGGTGACTACCTCGCCTGGTATACAGGAGGTCGTGGGTTCGATCCCTACCCTGACGACATTTGCTGTATATTTGGAGTCTGCATCTCTCTCTCATCATCATCATCATCACGGTGGCTAGATGTTAACTACCTCGCCTGGTATACAGGAGGTCGTGGGTTCGATCCCAGACCCTGAGAGATGTTGACTACCTCGCCTGGTGCACAGGAGGTCGTGGGTTCGATCCCAGACCCTGAGAGATGTTGACTACCTCGCCTAGTATACAGGAGGTCGTGGGTTTGATCCCAGACCCTGAGAAATGTTGACTACCTCGCCTAGTATACAGGAGGTCGTGGGTTCGATCCCAGACCCTGAGAAATGTTGACTACCTCGCCTGGTATACAGGAGGTCATGGGTTCAATCCTAGACCCTGAGAGATGTTGACTACCTCGCCTGGTACACATGAGGGGTCGTGGGTTCGATCCCAGACCCTGAGAGATGTTGACTACCTTGTCTGGTACACAGGAGGTTGTGGGTTCGATCCCAGACCCTGAGAGATGTTGACTACCTCGCCTGGTACACAGGAAGTCGTGGGTTCAATCCCAGACACTGAGAGATGTTGACTACCTCGCCTGGTATACAGGAGGTCGTGAGTTCGATCCCTACCCTGACGATGCCTGCTGCTGTACATTTGGAGTCTTGAGTCTCTCTCTCATCATCATCGCGGTGGCGAGGAGATGTTGACTACCTCGACTGGTATACATACAGGAGGTCGTGAGTTCGATCCCGACCCTGACAATGTTTGCTGCTGTACATTTGGAGTCTGAGTCTCTCTCTCATCATCATCACGGTGGCTAGGAGATTTTAACTACCTCGTCTGGTACACAGGAGGTCGTGGGTTCGATCCCGACCCTGATGCTTGCTGTACATTTGGAGTCTGAGTCTCTCTGTCTCCCTGTAGTCGCGTCGATTTTCCTCGGGGTCCTCCGGCTTTTCCCCTCCACATTTAGAATCAACGTCCAGCGTTCAGAGTATTTGTATCCCGCTATAAATCTGCACAAGACGATGACGATGAGCGATCATTTGCGATGGGCAGGTCGCTTCTATAATAGCAGAGTGATAAAGTATTTTATTTTAATATCACGGTTTGCTACCATCATCAACCACCATCACCACCATCATCAACCATCATCACCACCATCACATCAACCACCATCACCACCACCACCACATCAACCACCATCACCACCACCAACATCAACCACCATCACCACCACCCACATCAACCACCATCACCCACCATCACCCACCATCACCCACCATCACCCACATCACCACCACCACCATCAACAACATCATCAACATCAACACCACGATTTGAAGCTTTCGTGACTGCAAGGATTCATACGCTTAGTTCTTTCGGTAAAGTCACGTAGGTAAAAAATGAAATTAATAAAAAATAAAAACTACAAAATCACGACGTTTCGGAGGCAACAAGCTTCCGTCTTCAGGTGAAACTGTTATTGATTTTTATTTATTTTTTTACCCACGTGACTTTACCGAAAGAACTAAGAGCATCAACACCACGACCATCATCAACAACCCAGGTCACGTGACGCGGCATTACCCAATCGCAGTGCAGCGCGGGGGATGTTGGCCAGGGCGTGCACGATACCCAGAATGCCGCACAGCGTCTGGGCCGGCTGGGTCACATGGTACACGTCACCGGGGGCGGCCGCCCCCTTCTGCCCCTCTCCAGAGTCCTGCACAAAGACAAATGTCCCCCGTGTAGCCCACACAGGGGGGGGGGGGGGGCGGGTGCAAGTGATGTAATGAGAGCCACAGCGGCACCAGGCCCGCACGGCCGCCTTTGTCTCTCCCCAGTGGCGGTGTTACCACACGCCGCACCAGCTACGCGTTTGAGGCTGAGCCGACCTAGGGGAGGAGGCCAACTCGGGTCGCCGGGTTTCGGGGTGCAGTGCACGAACCACTACACTACCGCGCCCCAGTACAATAACAACAACCGCCATTCGCCACTAAGTGGCGGTGACGTCACCACGACGCTTGTGCCAGGCCATGTGCACCTTGAGGCCACGTGAAGTGTCGAACGCCCGCTGGCAGGAGGTCACGGGGCAGACCCAGCAGGTGCCACGGGTCGACTGACCGAGATGACTGGCTGATGCACCACTGTGCCCCCTACTGTGCCAACTTGCTGTGCTTTAGCCACCCCAGTACACACACACACGTACAGTCTATATAGACTGCCAGTACACACACACACACACGTACAGTCTATATAGACTGCCAGTACACTCACACGCGTAGTCTATATAGACCGCCAGTACACTCACACGCGTACAGTCTATATAGACTGCCAGTACACTCACAAACGTACAGTCTATATAGACCGCCAAAACAAAGACCACCCCGTACCGCCTGTAACAGACTGTAGGGGCAAGTGCTGTTAGCGAGTAGCACCTATGAAGGCCGGAACGGCACACGAGGCGGTGGGTGGCCAGCACCACGCCCGACCGCCTTTGTCTCCCCAGTGGCGATGTTTACACAACCTCACCAGGTACTCATTTGAGGCTGAGTCGACCCAGGGGAGGCCCGGGACCGGTTCAGATAATCGTCACTGGTGTTGGCCGTGAGCGGGAATCGAACTCGTGTCGCCGGGTTCGTAGCGCTAACCACTACACTATAGTAGTAGGTTTTTACCCTTTAAACTGGTACAAAACTGACACCTTTATACAAGGCATCATGTTTGCAATAACCACAACACAAGCAGTCTAAATGCAAAAAAAAATTCTGATAATGATATGCACTGTCCTTGAAGTTGATCGGTCCATATCATTACCATTATCAGAGGTTTTTTAGCATTTTGACTGCTTGTGTTGTGGTTATTGCAAACATGACGCCTTGTATAAAGGTGTCAGTTTTGTACCAGTTTAAAGGGTAAAAACCTAATTCGAGATTTGAAGCTTTCGTGACTGCAAGGATTCATATTCTTAGGTTTTTTCGGTAAAGTCACGTAGGTAGAAAATAAAAATTATTTTTAAAAAAGACGGAAGCCTGTGCTGCCTCCGAAACGTCGTGATTTTTTTATTTCATTTTTTTACTTTTATTAATTTGAATTTTTTACCTACGTGACTTTACCGAAAAAACCTAAGAATACGGTAAAAACCTATTGCTACTATATTTTGCCACTGGTAAAGGAGGTCTCATAGTGTAACCGCTACACTACCGCTCCCCCCAGCTGTACACAAACACGCGCACAGTCTATTTTTCGATTTAAAGCTTTCGTGACTGCAGGGATTCATCTTCTTGGTTCTTTCGGTAAAGTCACGTAGAAGGGAAGTAATAAAATAATAAAAAATTAACCCGTAAAAACAACGTTTTTCACTATAAATCCTTTATATGCGTGGCGGCTAGAGTCCTCTCGTCCTCTGGCTTGAGATGGCTGCCACCTATGGGTCAGATGATTGTCTGCAGTATTAAAGAATTGGTAATTAAATATTTAATTTGTTTTCCCTAAACAGTGTAAAATTTTGGAAAAAAAATTTTCACGAAAATCAATTGTCACGCACAACGAGTCTGTGTGCAAAATGTCAGCTCGATTGGATCACGGGAAGTGGGTTAAAAAACGACCGAAAGATTTGCACGGTCGTAAGCGTGCAAGCAAGCAAACTTAATATAAAGGATTTAAAAATAAAACACATTACTTCCCTTCTACGTGGTGACTTTACCGAAAGAACCAAGAAGATGAATCCCTGCAGTCACGAAAGCTGTAAATCCGAAAAAAAAGAAGATGATGATGTTGATGATGATGTAGATGATGATGTAGATGATGTTAATGATGTGAATGACGCTGTCTTTCCGACAGACCTGTTCTTCACCTGAGGACGGCTGCTTGCGTTGTGGCTGAAACGTCGTGAGAATTGCATTTTATCATGTTTGATTTTTATTCATTTATTTCTTCCCTTCTACGTGATGACTTTACCGAAAGAACCAAGAAGACGCACGGTCTACATAGACTGCCGGCGGGGGGGGGGAGGAGGAGAGGTCACTCACGTGGGCTGCACGGGGCAGCAGCAAGATGATGGCGTGCGCTGGGCGAGGGATCCCCGCCAGGTCAGTGCCCTCCAAGCCCAGCAAGTCCCTGGCCAGCAAACCCCGTACCCCCAGCAGCGCCAGCAGCTGACAGGGTCCGGGTTGGGTGGTGGTGGTGGTGGTGGTGGTACAGGCGCGGACACCCGGTCCGTCGTTAGACACTCTCTCTCTCGTTGGTAACATCAACATCCACGATTCGGCAATAACCACCCTTCCTTAGCAGTGATAACCGCACCCACCCAGGTTACCCGCACTGACCACACCCACCAGGTTACCCCTGGGGTACAGGCGCGGACACCCGGCCCGTCGTTAGACACACTCTCTCTCTCGTTGGTAACATCAACATCCACGATTCTGCAATAACCACCCTTCCTATGCAGTGATAACTACTCCCACCAGGGTAACCGCAATGACCGCACCCACCAGGTTACCCCTGGGGTACAGGCGCGGACACCCGGTCCGTCGTTAGACACTCTCTCTCTCGTTGGTAACATCAACATCCACGATTCGGCAATAACCACCCTTCCTATGCAGTGATAACTACTCCCACCAGGGTAACCGCAATGACCGCACCCACCAGGTTACCCCTGGGGTACAGGCGCGGACACCCGGCCCGTCATTAGACACTCTCTCTCTCGTTGGTAACATCAACATCCACGATTCGGCGATAACCACCCTTCCTATGCAGTGATAACTACTCCCACCAGGGTAACCGCAATGACCGCACCCACCAGGTTACCCCTGGGGTACAGGCGCGGACACCCGGTCCGTCATTAGACACTCTCTCTCTCGTTGGTAACATCAACATCCACGATTCGGCAATAACCACCCTTCCTTAGCAGTGATAACCGCACCCACCCAGGTTACCCGCACTGACCACACCCACCAGGTTACCCCTGGGGTACAGGCGCGGACACCCGGCCCGTCATTAGACACTCTCTCTCTCGTTGGTAACATCAACATCCACGATTCGGCGATAACCACCCTTCCTTAGCAGTGATAACCGCACCCACCCAGGTTACCCGCACTGACCACACCCACCAGGTTACCCCTGGGGTACAGGCGCGGACACCCGGCCCGTCGTTAGACACACTCTCTCTCTCGTTGGTAACATCAACATCCACGATTCTGCAATAACCACCCTTCCTATGCAGTGATAACTACTCCCACCAGGGTAACCGCAATGACCGCACCCACCAGGTTACCCCTGGGGTACAGGCGCGGACACCCGGCCCGTCATTAGACACTCTCTCTCTCGTTGGTAACATCAACATCCACGATTCGGCGATAACCACCCTTCCTATGCAGTGATAACTACTCCCACCAGGGTAACCGCAATGACCGCACCCACCAGGTTACCCCTGGGGTACAGGCGCGGACACCCGGCCCGTCATTAGACACTCTCTCTCTCGTTGGTAACATCAACATCCACGATTCGGCAATAACCACCCTTCCTATGCAGTGATAACTACTCCCACCAGGGTAACCGCAATGACCGCACCCACCAGGTTACCCCTGGGGTACAGGCGCGGACACCCGGCCCGTCATTAGACACTCTCTCTCGTTGGTAACATCAACATCCACGATTCGGCGATAACCACCCTTCCTATGCAATGATAACTACACCCACCAGGGTAACCGCAATTACCGCACCCACCAGGGTAACCGCAATGACCACACCCACCAGGGTAACCGCAATGACCACACCCACCAGGTTACCCGCAATGACCACACCCACCCGGTTACCCGCAGTGACCACACCCACCAGGTTACCCGCAATGACCACACCCACCAGGTTACCCGCACTGAGCACACCCACCAGGTTACCCGCAGTTACCACACCCACCAGGTTACCCGCAATGACCACACCCACCAGGTTACCCGCAGTGACCACACCCACCAGGTTACCCGCAGTTACCACACCCACCAGGTTACCCGCAATGACCACACCCACCAGGTTACCCGCAGTTACCACACCCACCAGGTTACCCGCACCGACCACACCCACCAGGTTACCCGCAGTGACCACACCCACCAGGTTACCCGCACTGAACACACCCACCAGGTTACCCGCAGTGACCACACCCAGCAGGTTACCCGCAGTTACCACACCCACCAGGTTACCCGCAGTGACCACACCCACCAGGTTACCCGCACTGAACACACCCACCAGGTTACCCGCAGTGACCACACCCAGCAGGTTACCCCAATGACCACACCCACCAGGTTACCCGCACTGAGCACACCCACCAGGTTACCCGCAGTTACCACACCCACCAGGTTACCCGCAATGACCACACCCACCAGGTTACCCGCAGTGACCACACTCACCAGGTTACCCGCAGTTACCACACCCACCAGGTTACCCGCAATGACCACACCCACCAGGTTACCCGCAGTTACCACACCCACCAGGTTACCCGCACCGACCACACCCACCAGGTTACCCGCAGTGACCACACCCACCAGGTTACCCGCAATGACCACACCCACCAGGTTACCCGCACTGAGCACACCCACCAGGTTACCCGCAGTGACCACACCCACCAGGTTACCCGCAATGACCACACCCACCAGGTTACCCGCACTGAGCACACCCACCAGGTTACCCGCACTGAACACACCCACCAGGTTACCCGCACTGAGCACACCCACCAGGTTACCCGCACTGAGCACACCCACCAGGTTACCCGCACTGAACACACCCACCAGGTTACCCGCAGTTACCACACCCACCAGGTTACCCGCACCGACCACACCCACCAGGTTACCCGCAGTGACCACACCCACCAGGTTACCCGCAATGACCACACCCACCAGGTTACCCGCACTGAGCACACCCACCAGGTTACCCGCAGTGACCACACCCACCAGGTTACCCGCAATGACCACACCCACCAGGTTACCCGCACTGAGCACACCCACCAGGTTACCCGCACTGAACACACCCACCAGGTTACCCGCACTGAGCACACCCACCAGGTTACCCGCACTGAACACACCCACCAGGTTACCCGCAATGAACACACCCACCAGGTTACCCGCACTGAGCACACCCACCAGGTTACCCGCAGTGACCACACCCACCAGGTTACCCGCAATGACCACACCCACCAGGTTACCCGCACTGAGCACACCCACCAGGTTACCCGCACTGAACACACCCACCAGGTTACCCGCACTGAGCACACCCACCAGGTTACCCGCACTGAGCACACCCACCAGGTTACCCGCAGTGATCACACCCACCAGGTTACCCGCAATGACCACTCACCTGATTCACCACCTGTACACACACACACACACACGTGTACACACACACACACGTGTACACACACACACACGTACACACACACACACACGTGTACACACACACACACGTGTACACACACACACGCGCACACACACACGTGTACACACACACACGTACACACGTGTACACACACACGTGTACACACACACACGTACACACACACACGTGTACACACACACACACGTGTACACACACACACACACGTGTACGCACACACACACACGTGTACACACACACACACAACACAATTAGTTAAGCGGCGCAAATCAAACTGCGGCCCTTATCCGCTCTACCAATTCCACTCTGACCGGGGCATTGCTCGCCTATCCGAGCTACCAATTCTCTCCCCTCCATTCCAATTTTTTTTTTTTACAAAATGTATTACAACTTTTAAAATCTCCTTTTATAAACGATGATGATGAAGTCAAAATAAAATGTTAACATTTAAAAGTTGTGGTATTTTCACCCCACCCCCGTACTTTTAATTATAATAATTAGCTTATTCACATTAATGGGTTATAACATTAGTCAATATAATGATTAGCTTATTTATATAATGGCATGTAGCATTACTAATTTTAATAATTAAGCTTATTTTTTATTTAAATCTTTCGTGACTGCAGAGATTCATATTTATTTATTATTTTATTATTTCCCTTCTACGTGACCGAAAGAACCAAGAATAAGTTTATTTCTATTAATGGCATGCAACATTAGCCGTAATAAATATCTTATTAATATTAACGGCATATAACATTAGCAATTAGAATGATTAGCTTATTTAAATGGAATATAACATTAGTAATTATGACGATTAGCTTATTTAAATGTAATATAACAGTAATTATAATGATTACCTTATTTAAATGGAATATAACATTAGTCATTATGATTAGCTAATTTATATAATGTCATGTTAGTAATGATTACCTTATAACATTGTCATTAGCCCCCCATAATTAACATAATTAGTTATAGATTGTAAAGTATCGTCTTAAGATTTAACATTTGCACAATAAATGTCATCATTACGCCTTGTTAGGGTCTAAAGCGTTAGAGTTATAATAGTTTTAACTTTAATTGCAATTAACACAATGTAACGCATTTAAACATTTCAATTAAAAGTGTAAAAAGTATTGCAATTGTATCGCCACATAATCACGGTATTAAAGATTAACATCGTTATCGTAGTTTATCTTGTTTTAACGCGGCTTAGTAATTATTTTGATGCAATTAAAGACATTATAATGAATTAAAACATTGCAATTTAGGTTTATGAGGTAAAAAATATCGCTATTTTATTGGCATATTATTGTAATATAAAGATTTAACATTGTTACAGTAGTTTACACCTTATTTTAACTCGACTGAAGTGAGTTTTAATGCGATTAATGACAATATGATGCGTTATAACATTGCAATTAAGGTTTATGAGGTAAAAAAATCGCAATTTTAGCGCCAAATTATCACGATATAGATAATTTGCATTGTTAATGTAGTTTACACCTTATTTTAACTCGAATAAAATAATTAATGAAATTAATGACACTATGATGCATAACATTGCAATGAGGGTTTATGAGGTAAAAAAATCACAACTTTCGCGCCAAATTATTACGATATAAATCATTAACATTGTTAATGTAGTTTACACATTATTTTAACTCCGCTGAAATAATTATTAAAACAATTAATGACAATATGATGCGTTATAACATTGCAATTACGGTTTCTGAGGTAAAAATACCGCAATTTTAGCGCCAAATTAACACGATATAAATCATTAATATTGTTAATGTAGTTTACACCTTATTTTAACTCGAATAAAATAATTCTTAATGTAATTAACACAATAGAACGCATTGCCACATTGCAATTAAGGTTTCTGAGGTAAAAATACCGCAATTTTAGCTCCGAATTATCACGATATAAATCATTAACATTGTTAATGTAGTTTACATCTTATTTTAACCCCGCTAAAATAATTATTAATACAATTAATGACAATATGATGCATTATAACATTGCAATTAAGCTTTCTGAGGTAAAAATATCGCAATTTTCGCGCCAAATTATCCCGATATAAATCATTAACATCGTTACAGCAGTTTACACCTTATTCTAACTCGCCCGACGACAGCTTTTAATGCGATTACAAACGACTAATCAATTTACATTGTCACACACGCAACAATGTCAAGCTCACCACCACCAACACTCATCTCTCTCTCGCTCTCTCTCACCTCGGGGTTCGCTTCCAAAGGCATGAGGCATTGGTGTTGTGCCGACATCGCTTTAGAGAGACAAAGGCGGCCGGGAGAATAAAGAGAAACAAAGACGGACGAGTACTTAGACAGAGAAATTTACAAACACACTCCGCAATTTGCTTCCAATGCGGCGGCGAAATTCCTTTTATAGTCGGCGCCACGCCCTGCCCCGTGACGTCACGACGAGGGGGCGGGGCCACGCGGGTGAGGGGGGAGGGGCCGATGACGTCACCCGTCCAGAACGTTCGCAGCGGATAGAGAATGGGGGGGGGGGGCAATCTCTTGGGGGGGGGGGGGCAGTTATTTATTTATTGTCTTTGTGTCCTCGACTTACGAACGTGGATGTTTGTGTTCGTAAGTCGAGGTGTTCGTAAGTTGTTAAAACACGAGGAATGGATTTTAAAGTTGTATAACCTCCTGTAGATGTAGATGCCACTGGTTATTCACGTTCTGTAGATGTAGATGCCACTGGTTATTCAAGTTCTGCAGATGTAGATGCCACTGGTTATTCATGTTCTACAGATGTGGAATGTTCTACAGATGTAGATGCCACTGGTTCTTCACGTTCTGTAGATGCCACTGGTTCTTCATGTACTGTAGATGTCACTGGTTCTTCACGTTCTACAGATGTAGATGCCACTGGTTCTTCACGTTCTGTAGATGCCACTGGTTCTTCATGTACTGTAGATGCCACTGGTTCTTCACGTTCTACAGATGTAGATGCAGAGGTGTGGACTCGAGTCATGTGACTTGGACTCGAGTCAGACTCGAGTCATGAATTTGATGACTTGAGACTCGACTTGGACTTGCATAACAATGACTTTGTCCCACCTCTGAGGTGTGGACTCGAGTCATGTGACTTGGACTCGAGTCAGACTCGAGTCATGAATTTGATGACTTGAGACTCGACTTGGACTTGCATAACAATGACTTTGTCCCACCTCTGAGGTGTGGACTCGAGTCATGTGACTTGGACTCGAGTCAGACTCGAGTCATGAATTTGATGACTTGAGACTCGACTTGGACTTGCATAACAATGACTTTGTCCCACCTCTGAGGTGTGGACTCGAGTCATGTGACTTGGACTCGAGTCAGACTCGAGTCATGAATTTAATGACTTGAGACTCGACTTGGACTTGCATAACAATGACTTTGTCCCACCTCTGTCAGTAGATGCCACTGGTTCTTCACGTTCTGTAGATGCCACTGGTTCTTCATGTACTGTAGATGTCACTGGTTCTTCACGTTCTACAGATGTAGATGCCACTGGTTCTTCACGTTCTGTAGATGCCACTGGTTCTTCATGTACTGTAGATGCCACTGGTTCTTCATGTACTGTAGATGCCACTGGTTCTTCACGTTCTGTAGATGCCACTGGTTCTAGAGATACATAGAGACCCATAGTGATACATAGAGACCCGTAGAGATACATAGAGACCCATAGATTTACATAGAGATACACAGAGACCCATAAAGATACATAGAGACCCATAGTGATACATAGAGACCCGTAGAGATACATAGAGACCCATAGATTTACATAGAGATACACAGAGACCCATAAAGATACATAGAGACCCATAGAGATACATAGAGACCCATAGAGATTCACAGAGACCCATAGATTTACATAGAGATACACAGAGACCCATAAAGATACATAGAGACCTGTAGAGATACATAGAGACCCATAGAGATTCACAGAGACCCATAGATTTACATAGAGATACACAGAGACCCAAAAAGATACATAGAGACCTGTAGAGATACATAGAGACCCATAGAGATACATAGAGACCCATAGAGATACACAGAGACCCATAGAAATTCACAGAGACCCATAGAGATACACAGAGACCCATAGAGATACACAGAGACCCATAGAGATACATAGAGACACATAGAGATACATAGAGACCCATAGAGATTCACAGAGACCCATAGAGATACATAGAGACCCATAGAGATTCACAGAGACCCATAGAGATACATAGAGACCCATAGAGACGCATAGAGATACATAGAGATACATAGAGACCCATAGAGATACATAGAGACCCATAGAGATACATAAAGACCCATAGAGATTCACAGAGACCCATAGAGATACACAGAGACCCATAGAGATACACAGAGACCCATAGAGATACATAGAAACACATAGAGATACATAGAGACCCACAGAGATTCACAGAGACCCATAGAGATACATACAGATACATAGAGACCCATAGAGATTCACAGAGACCCATAGAGATACATAGAGACCCATAGAGATACATAGAGACCTGTAGAGATACATAGAGACCTGTAGAGATACACAGATACCCATAAAGATACACAGATACCCATAGAGATACACAGAGACCCATAGAGATACACAGAGACCCATAGAGATACATAGAGACCCATCGAGATACATAGAGACCCATAGAGATACATAGAGATACACAGAGACCCATAGAGATACACAGAGACCCATAGAGATACACAGAGACCCATAGAGATACACAGAGACCCATAGAGATACACAGAGACCCATAGAGATACATAGAGATACACAGAGACCCATAGAGATACACAGAGACCCATAGAGATACATAGAGATACACAGAGACCCATAGAGATACATAGAGACCTGTAGAGATACACAGCGACCCATAGAGATACACAGAAACCCATAGAGATACACAGAGACCCGTAGAGATACATAGAGACCCATAGAGACACACAGAGACCCATAGAGATACATAGAGACCCATAGAGATACACAGAGACCCATAGAGATACACAGAGACCCGTAGAGATACATAGAGACCTGTAGAGATACACAGAGACCCATAGAGATACATAGAGACCCATAGAGATACACAGAGACCCATAGAGATACACAGAGACCCGTAGAGATACATAGAGACCTGTAGAGATACACAGAGACCCATAGAGATACACAGAGACCCATAGAGATACACAGAGACCCATAGAGACCCATAGAGACCCGTAGAGATACACAGAGACCCATAGAGATACACAGAGACCCATAGAGATACATAGAGACCCATAGAGATACACAGAGACCCATAGAAATTCACAGAGACCCATAGAGATACACAGAGACCCATAGAGATACACAGAGTCCCATAGAGATACATAGAGACACATAGAGATACATAGAGACCCATAGAGATTCACAGAGACCCATAGAGATACATAGAGACCCATAGAGATTCACAGAGACCCATAGTGATACATAGAGACCCATAGAGACACATAGAGATACATAGAGATACATAGAGACCCATAGAGATACATAGAGACCCATAGAGATACATAAAGACCCATAGAGATTCACAGAGACCCATAGAGATACACAGAGACCCATAGAGATACACAGAGACCCATAGAGATACATAGAGACACATAGAGATACATAGAGACCCACAGAGATTCACAGAGACCCATAGAGATACATACAGATACATAGAGACCCATAGAGATTCACAGAGACCCATAGAGATACATAGAGACCCATAGAGATACATAGAGACCTGTAGAGATACATAGAGACCTGTAGAGATACACAGAGACCCATAAAGATACACAGAGACCCATAGAGATACACAGAGACCCATAGAGATACACAGAGACCCATAAAGATACACAGAGACCCATAGAGATACACAGAGACCCATAGAGATACACAGAGACCCGTAGAGATACATAGAGACCTGTAGAGATACACAGAGACCCATAGAGATACATAGAGACCCATAGAGATACACAGAGACCCATAGAGATACACAGAGACCCGTAGAGATACATAGAGACCTGTAGAGATACACAGAGACCCATAGAGATACACAGAGACCCATAGAGATACACAGAGACCCATAGAGACCCATAGAGACCCGTAGAGATACACAGAGACCCATAGAGATACACAGAGACCCATAGAGATACATAGAGACCCATAGAGATACACAGAGACCCATAGAAATTCACAGAGACCCATAGAGATACACAGAGACCCATAGAGATACACAGAGTCCCATAGAGATACATAGAGACACATAGAGATACATAGAGACCCATAGAGATTCACAGAGACCCATAGAGATACATAGAGACCCATAGAGATTCACAGAGACCCATAGTGATACATAGAGACCCATAGAGACACATAGAGATACATAGAGATACATAGAGACCCATAGAGATACATAGAGACCCATAGAGATACATAAAGACCCATAGAGATTCACAGAGACCCATAGAGATACACAGAGACCCATAGAGATACACAGAGACCCATAGAGATACATAGAGACACATAGAGATACATAGAGACCCACAGAGATTCACAGAGACCCATAGAGATACATACAGATACATAGAGACCCATAGAGATTCACAGAGACCCATAGAGATACATAGAGACCCATAGAGATACATAGAGACCTGTAGAGATACATAGAGACCTGTAGAGATACACAGAGACCCATAAAGATACACAGAGACCCATAGAGATACACAGAGACCCATAGAGATACACAGAGACCCATAGAGATACATAGAGACCCATCGAGATACATAGAGACCCATAGAGATACATAGAGATACACAGAGACCCATAGAGATACACAGAGACCCATAGAGATACACAGAGACCCATAGAGATACACAGAGACCCATAGAGATACACAGAGACCCATAGAGATACATAGAGATACACAGAGACCCATAGAGATACACAGAGACCCATAGAGATACATAGAGATACACAGAGACCCATAAAGATACATAGAGACCTGTAGAGATACACAGAGACCCATAGAGATACACAGAGACCCATAGAGATACACAGAGACCCGTAGAGATACATAGAGACCCATAGAGACACACAGAGACCCATAGAGATACATAGAGACCCATAGAGATACACAGAGACCCATAGAGATACACAGAGACCCGTAGAGATACATAGAGACCTGTAGAGATACACAGAGACCCATAGAGATACACAGAGACCTGTAGAGATACACAGAGACCCATAGAGACACACAGAGACCCATAGAGATACATAGAGACCCATAGAGATACACAGAGACCCATAGAGATACACAGAGACCCGTAGAGATACATAGAGACCTGTAGAGATACACAGAGACCCATAGAGATACACAGAGACCCGTAGAGATACATAGAGACCTGTAGAGATACACAGAGACCCATAGAGATACACAGAGACCCATAGAGATACACAGAGACCCATAGAGACCCATAGAGATACACAGAGACCTGTAGAGATACACAGAGACCCATAGAGATACACAGAGACCCGTAGAGATACACAGAGACCCATAGAGATACACAGAGACCCGTAGAGATACACAGAGACCCATAGAGATACACAGAGACCCATAGAGATACACAGAGACCCGTAGAGATACATAGAGACCTGTAGAGATACATAGAGACCTGTAGAGATACACAGAGACCCGTAGAGATACACAGAGACCCATAGAGATACACAGAGACCCGTAGAGATACATAGAGACCCATAGAGATTCACAGAGACCCATAGAGATACACAGAGACCCATAGAGATACACAGAGACCCATAGAGATTCACAGAGACCCGTAGAGATACATAGAGACCCATAGAGATTCACAGAGACCCGTAGAGATACATAAAGACCCATAGAGATACACAGAGACCCATAGAGATTCACAGAGACCCATAGAGATACACAGAGACCCATAGAGATACACAGAGACCCATAGAGATACACAGAGACCCATAGAGATACACAGAGACCCATAGAGACCCATAGAGATACACAGAGACCCATAGAGATACACCGAGACCCGTAGAGATACACAGAGACCCATAGAGATACACAGAGACCCATAGAGACCCATAGAGATACACAGAGACCCATAGAGATACACAGAGACCCATAGAGACCTGTAGAGATACATAGAGACCCATAGAGATACACAGAGACCCATAGAGATACATAGAGATACACAGAGACCCATAGAGATACACAGAGACCCATAGAGATACAAAGAGACCCATAGAGATACACAGAGACCCATAGAGACCCATAGAGATACACAGAGACCCATAGAGATACACAGAGACCCATAGAGATACACAGAGACCCATAGAGACCCATAGAGATACACAGAGACCTGTAGAGATACATAGAGACCCATAGAGACCCATAGAGATACACAGAGACCCATAGAGATACACAGAGACCTATAGAGATACACAGAGACCTGTAGAGATACATAGAGACCCATAGAGACCCATAGAGATACACAGAGACCCATAGAGATACACAGAGACCCATAGAGATACACAGAGACCTATAGAGATAGATAGCCACGCCCTGCGCGGTGACGTCACGATGGGGGGCGGGGCCCGCGGGGTACGGGGGAGGGGCCGGTGACGTCACCCGTCCAGAACGTTCGCAGCGGATAGAGAATGGGGCGCAGTTATTTATATATTTATTTACTTTTCTGTCCCCGACTTACGAGCGTCGATGTTTGTGTTCGTAAGTCGGGGTGTTCGTAAGTTGTTAAACACGGGGAATTGATTTTAAAGTTGTATAACCTCCTGTAGATGTAGATGCCACTGGTTCTTCATGTTCAACAGATGTAGATGCCACTGGTTCTTCATGTTCAACAGATGTAGATGCCACTGGTTTTTCAAGTTCTGTAGATGTAGATGCCACTGGTTCTTCATGTTCTGTAGATGTAGATGCCACTGGTTCTTCATGTTCAACAGATGTAGATGCCACTGGTTCTTCATGTTCAACAGATGTAGATGCCACTGGTTCTTCATGTTCAACAGATGTAGATGCCACTGGGTTTTCATGTTCTGTAGATGTAGATGCCACTGGTTCTTCATGTTCAACAGATGTAGATGCCACTGGTTTTTCAAGTTCTGTAGATGTAGATGCCACTGGTTCTTCATGTTCAAAAGATGTAGATGCCACTGGTTTTTCAAGTTCTGTAGATGTAGATGCCACTGGTTCTTCATGTTCAAAGATGTAGATGCCACTGGTTTTCACGTTCTGTAGATGTAGATGCCACTGGTTCTTCCATGTTTTACAGATGTAGATGCCACTGGTTTTTTCACGTTCTGTAGATGTAGATGCCACTGGTTCTTCACGTTCTGTAGATGTAGATGCCACTGGTTCTTTCACGTTCTACAGATGTAGAGCCACTGGTTCTTCATGTCTACAGATGTAGATGCCACTGGTTCTTCACGTTTGTAGATGTAGATGCCACTGGTTCTTCACGTTCTACCAGATGTAGATGCCAACTGGTTCTTCATGTTCTACAG
>NW_026891691.1:0-17086 GCF_015708825.2 Lethenteron reissneri
GTGATGATGTGATGGTGGTGATGGTGGTGATGATGGTGGTGGTTGATGTGATGATGGTGGTGGTGATGGTGGTGGTGACCTTGTCACTATGGAGACGTTCCCTCGTTCCGCGGGGCTCAGAGACTTCGTCTCCTCCAGGATTTCTTGAATGGGGAGTCACTGTCTGTAGCACCACCACCAACATCACCACCACCATCATCACCACCACCAACATCACCACCATCAACACCACCAACATCACCACCACCATCAACATCACCAACATCATCATCACCATCATCACCATCAAATCATCAACATCACCACCACCAACAACATCATCAACATCACCACCATCACCATCATCACCAACATCACCAACATCACCACCATCATCATCAACATCATCACCATCATCACCACCACCATCACACACCACCATCAACATCACCACCACCATCAACATCACCACCACCATCAACATCACCACACCACATCACCACCACCAACATCACCAACATCATCAACATCATTATCACCATCATCATCACCACCACATCCCACACACAACATCACCACCATCACCAACATCACCACCACCATCACCATCACATCACCATCACCAACATCACCAACATCACCATCACCACCACCAACATCACCACCACCATCACCATCATCACCAACATCACCACCAACATCACCACCAACATCACCACCACCAACAACAACAACCACCATCATCACCACCACCATCACCACCACCATCACCAACATCACCAACACCACCACCATCATCACCACCACAACATCACCACCACCACCACATCATCACCACCACCACCATCACCAACATCACCAACATCACCACCAACATCACCACCACCAACATCATCACCACCATCACCATCAACATCATCATCACCACCATCATCACCACCACCAACATCACCACCATCACCACCATCACCACCATCACCACCATCACCACCATCACCACCATCACCACCATCACCACCATCACCACCACCACCACCATCACAACCAACATCACCAACATCACCAACATCATCACCACCATCATCACCAACACCACCAACATCACCACCACCAACATCACCACCACCATCACCACCAACATCACCACACCACCAACATCACCACCACCATCACCACCACCACCATCATCACCACCATCATCACCAACATCACCACCAACATCACCACCACCAACAACAACATCACCACCATCACCACCATCACAACCAACATCACCAACATCATCACCATCACCATCAACATCACCAACATCACCACCATCACCAAAACATCACCACCACCACACCACCATCATCACCAACATCACCACCAATATCATCACCAACATCATCACCACCAACATCACCACCACGACCACCAACATCACCACCACCACCAACATCACCACCACCATCATCACCACCACCACCACCACCACCATCACCACCATCACCGCCACCACCATCACCACCACCACCAACATCACCACCAATCATGTCATCAGGGTACTTGTGCCAAGCTAGGTGCACTTTAAGGCCACGTGAAGTGTCGAAGGCTCGCCGCTGGCAGGAGGTCACGGGGCAGACCCAGCAGGTGCCACGGGTCGACTGACTGAGATGACCGAGATGACTGGCTGATGCACCACCTGTGCCCCCTACCGTACCAACTTGCTGTGCTTTAGCCACCCGGCGCTCCACTCATTGTTGTGAGCATCGCTCCTCCGCCCTCCGTTGTTGTTGGAGGGCGACTGCCTCCAACTGCCCAGGAGCGTCCTTCACGAGCCTCCTCCACAGAGGACGATCTTGACACCGCTGGTACCAGTCATCGGTGACTACCTCGCCTGGTATACAGGAGGTCGTGGGTTCGATCCCTACCCTGACGACATTTGCTGTATATTTGGAGTCTGCATCTCTCTTCATCATCATCATCATCACGGTGGCTAGGAGATATTGACTACCTCGCCTGGTACACAGGAGGTCGTGGGTTCGATCCCAGACCCTGAGAGATGTTGACCACCTCGCCTGGTGCACAGGAGGTCGTGGGTTCGATCCCAGACCCTGAGAGATGTTGACTACCTCGCCTAGTATACAGGAGGTCGTGGGTTTGATCCCAGACCCTGAGAAATGTTGACTACCTCGCCTAGTATACAGGAGGTCGTGGGTTCGATCCCAGACCCTGAGAAATGTTGACTACCTCGCCTGGTATACAGGAGGTCATGGGTTCAATCCTAGACCCTGAGAGATGTTGACTACCTCGCCTGGTACACATGAGGGGTCGTGGGTTCGATCCCAGACCCTGAGAGATGTTGACTACCTTGTCTGGTACACAGGAGGTTGGGGTTCGATCCCAGACCCTGAGAGATGTTGACTACCTCGCCTGGTACACAGGAAGTCGTGGGTTCAATCCCAGACACTGAGAGATGTTGACTACCTCGCCTGGTATACAGGAGGTCGTGAGTTCGATCCCTACCCTGACGATGCCTGCTGCTGTACATTTGGAGTCTTGAGTCTCTCTCTCATCATCATCGCGGTGGCGAGGAGATGTTGACTACCTCGACTGGTATACATACAGGAGGTCGTGAGTTCGATCCCGACCCTGACAATGTTTGCTGCTGTACATTTGGAGTCTGAGTCTCTCTCTCATCATCATCACGGTGGCTAGGAGATTTTAACTACCTCGTCTGGTACACAGGAGGTCGTGGGTTCGATCCCGACCCTGATGCTTGCTGTACATTTGGAGTCTGAGTCTCTCTGTCTCCCTGTAGTCGCGTCGATTTTCCTCGGGGTCCTCCGGCTTTTCCCCTCCACATTTAGAATCAACGTCCAGCGTTCAGAGTATTTGTATCCCGCTATAAATCTGCAAGACGATGACGATGAGCGATCATTGCGATGGGCAGGTCGCTTCTATAATAGCAGAGTGATAAAGTATTTTATTTTAATATCACGGTTTGCTACCATCATCAACCACCATCACCACCATCATCAACCATCATCACCACCATCACATCACCACCATCACCACCACCACCACATCAACCACCATCACCACCACCAACATCAACCACCATCACCACCACCCACATCAACCACCATCACCCACCATCACCCACCATCACCCACCATCACCCACATCACCACCACCACCATCAACAACATCATCAACATCAAACACCACGATTTGAAGCTTTCGTGACTGCAAGGATTCATACGCTTAGTTCTTTCGGTAAAGTCACGTAGGTAAAAAAATGAAATTAATAAAAAATAAAAACTACAAAATCACGACGTTTCGGAGGCAACAAGCTTCCGTCTTCAGGTGAAACTGTTATTGATTTTTATTTATTTTTTTACCCACGTGACCTTTACCGAAAGAACTAAGAGCATCAACACCACGACCATCATCAACAACCCAGGTCACGTGACGCGGCATTACCCAATCGCAGTGCAGCGCGGGGGATGTTGGCCAGGGCGTGCACGATACCCAGATGCCGCACAGCGTCTGGGCCGGCTGGGTCCAATGGTACACGTCACCGTGGGGCGGCCGCCCCCTTCTGCCCCTCTCCAGAGTCCTGCACAAAGGACAAATGTCCCCCGTGTAGCCCACACACGGGGTGGTGGGGGGGGGGGGGGCGGGTGCAAGTGATGTAATGAGAGCCACAGCGGCACCAGGCCCGCACGGCCGCCTTGTCTCTCCCCAGTGGCGGTGTTACCACACGCCGCACCAGGTACGCGTTTGAGGCTGAGCCGACCTAGGGGAGGAGGCCACTCGGGTCGCCGGGTTTCGGGGTGCAGTGCACGAACCACTACACTACCGCGCCCCAGTACAATAACAACTACCGCCATTCGCCACTAAGTGGCGGTGACGTCACCACGACGCTTGTGCCAGGCCATGTGCACCTTGAGGCCACGTGAAGTGTCGAACGCCCGCTGGCAGGAGGTCACGGGGCAGACCCAGCAGGTGCCACGGGTCGACTGACCGAGATGACTGGCTGATGCACCACTGTGCCCCCTACTGTGCCAACTGCTGTGCTTTAGCCACCCCAGTACCACACACACACGTACAGTCTATATAGACTGCCAGTACACACACACACACACGTACAGTCTATATAGACTGCCAGTACACTCACACGCGTAGTCTATATAGACCGCCAGTACACACACACACGTACAGTCTATATAGACTGCCAGTACACACACACACACACACGTACAGTCTATATAGACTGCCAGTACACACACACACATACAGTCTATATAGACTGCCAGTACACACACACACGTACAGTCTATATAGACTGCCAGTACACTCACACGCGTACAGTCTATATAGACTGCCAGTACACTCACACGCGTACAGTCTATATAGACTGCCAGTACACTCACAAACGTACAGTCTATATAGACCGCCAAAACAAAGACCACCCCGTACCGCCTGTAACAGACTGTAGGGGCAAGTGCTGTTAGCGAGTAGCACCTATGAAGGCCGGAACGGCACACGAGGCGGTGGGTGGCCAGCACCACGCCCGACCGCCTTTGTCTCCCCAGTGGCGATGTTTACACAACCTCACCAGGTACTCATTTGAGGCTGAGTCGACCCAGGGGAGGCCCGGGACCGGTTCAGATAATCGTCACTGGTGTTGGCCGTGAGCGGGAATCGAACTCGTGTCGCCGGGTTCGTAGCGCTAACCACTACACTATAGTAGTAGGTTTTTACCCTTTAAACTGGTACAAAACTGACACCTTTATACAAGGCATCATGTTTGCAATAACCACAACACAAGCAGTCAAAATGCAAAAAAAAACTCTGATAATGATATGCACTGTCCTTGAAGTTGATCGGTCCATATCATTACCATTATCAGAGGTTTTTTTGCATTTTGACTGCTTGTGTTGTGGTTATTGCAAACATGATGCCTTGTATAAAGGTGTCAGTTTTGTACCAGTTTAAAGGGTAAAAACCTAATTCGAGATTTGAAGCTTTCGTGACTGCAAGGATTCATATTCTTAGGTTTTTTCGGTAAAGTCACGTAGGTATAAAATAAAAATTAATTTTAAAAAAGACGGAAGCCTGTGCTGCCTCCGAAACGTCGTGATTTTTTTATTTCATTTTTTACTTTTATTAATTTGAATTTTTTACCTACGTGACTTTACCGAAAAAACCTAAGAATATGATAAAAACCTATTGCTACTATATTTTGCCACTGGTAAAGGAGGTCTCATAGTGTAACCGCTACACTACCGCTCCCCCCAGCTGTACACAAACACACGCACGGTCTATTTTTCGATTTAAAGCTTTCGTGACTGCAGGGATTCATCTTCTTGGTTCTTTCGGTAAAGTCACGTAGAAGGGAAGTAATAAAATAATAAAAAAATAACCCGTAAAAACAAAGTTTTTCACTATAAATCCTTTATATGCGTGGCGGCTAGAGTCCTCTCGTCCTCTGGCTTGAGATGGCTGCCACCTATGGGTCAGATGATTGTCTGTCACCATTAAGCAATTGGTAATTAAATATTTAAAAACATTTCCCTAAACAGTGTAAAAATTTGGAAAAAAATTTTTCACGAAAATCAATTGTCACGCACAACGAGTCTGTGTGCAAAATGTCAGCTCGATTGGATCACGGGAAGTGGGTTAAAAAACGACCGAAAGATTTGCACGGTCGTAAGCGTGCAAGCAAGCAAACTTAATATAAAGGATTTAAAAATAAAACATATTACTTCCCTTCTACGTGGTGACTTTACCGAAAGAACCAAGAAGATGAATCCCTGCAGTCACGAAAGAAGCTTTAAATCCGAAAAAAAAGAAGATGATGATGTAGATGATGATGTAGATGATGATGTAGATGATGTTAATGATGTGAATGACGCTGTCTTTCCGACAGACCTGTTCTTCACCTGAGGACGGCTGCTTGCGTTGTGGCTGAAACGTCGTGAGAATTGCATTTTATCATGTTTGATTTTTATTCATTTATTTCTTCCCTTCTACGTGATGACTTTACCGAAAGAACCAAGAAGACGCACGGTCTACATAGACTGCCGGCGGGGGGGGGGGGGGGAGGAGGAGAGGTCACTCACGTGGGCTGCACGGGGCAGCAGCAAGATGATGGCGTGCGCTGGGCGAGGGATCCCCGCCAGGTCAGTGCCCTCCAAGCCCAGCAAGTCCCTGGCCAGCAAACCCCGTACCCCCAGCAGCGCCAGCAGCTGACGGGGTCCGAGTTGGGTGGTGGTGGTGGTGGTACAGGCGCGGACACCCGGTCCGTCATTAGACACTCTCTCTCGTTGGTAACATCAACATCCACGATTCGGCAATAACCACCCTTCCTATGCAGTGATAACTACTCCCACCAGGGTAACCGCAATGACCGCACCCACCAGGTTACCCCTGGGGTACAGGCGCGGACACCCGGTCCGTCATTAGACACTCTCTCTCTCGTTGGTAACATCAACATCCACGATTCGGCGATAACCACCCTTCCTATGCAGTGATAACTACTCCCACCAGGGTAACCGCAATGACCGCACCCACCAGGTTACCCCTGGGGTACAGGCGCGGACACCCGGCCCGTCATTAGACACTCTCTCTCTCGTTGGTAACATCAACATCCACGATTCGGCAATAACCACCCTTCCTTAGCAGTGATAACCGCACCCACCCAGGTTACCCGCACTGACCACACCCACCAGGTTACCCCTGGGGTACAGGCGCGGACACCCGGCCCGTCGTTAGACACACTCTCTCTCTCGTTGGTAACATCAACATCCACGATTCTGCAATAACCACCCTTCCTATGCAGTGATAACTACTCCCACCAGGGTAACCGCAATGACCGCACCCACCAGGTTACCCCTGGGGTACAGGCGCGGACACCCGGCCCGTCATTAGACACTCTCTCTCTCGTTGGTAACATCAACATCCACGATTCGGCGATAACCACCCTTCCTATGCAGTGATAACTACTCCCACCAGGGTAACCGCAATGACCGCACCCACCAGGTTACCCCTGGGGTACAGGCGCGGACACCCGGTCCGTCATTAGACACTCTCTCTCTCGTTGGTAACATCAACATCCACGATTCGGCGATAACCACCCTTCCTATGCAGTGATAACTACTCCCACCAGGGTAACCGCAATGACCGCACCCACCAGGTTACCCCTGGGTACAGGCGCGGACACCCGGCCCGTCATTAGACACTCTCTCTCTCGTTGGTAACATCAACATCCACGATTCGGCGATAACCACCCTTCCTATGCAGTGATAACTACTCCCACCAGGGTAACCGCAATGACCGCACCCACCAGGTTACCCCTGGGGTACAGGCGCGGACACCCGGCCCGTCGTTAGACACACTCTCTCTCTCGTTGGTAACATCAACATCCACGATTCGGCGATAACCACCCTTCCTATGCAATGATAACTACACCCACCAGGGTAACCGCAATTACCGCACCCACCAGGGTAACCGCAATGACCACACCCACCAGGTTAACTGCAATGAGCACACCCACCAGGTTACCCCCAGGGTACAGGCGCGGACACCCGGCCCGTCATTAGACACTCTCTCTCTCGTTGGTAAGGACCAACATCAATATCCACGATTCCGCAATAACCACCCTTCCTTAGCAGTGATAACCATACCCACCAGGTTACCCGCACTGAGCACACCCACCAGGTTACCCGCAGTGACCACACCCACCAGGGTAACCTCACCCAACCAGGTTACCTGCACTGAGCACACCCACCAGGTTACCCGCAGTGACCACACCCACCAGGTTACCCGCAGTGACCACACCCACCAGGTTACCCGCAATGACCACACCCACCAGGTTACCCGCAGTGACCACACCCACCAGGTTACCCGCACTGAGCACACCCACCAGGTTACCCGCAATGACCACACCCACCAGGTTACCCGCAGTTACCACACCCACCAGGTTACCCGCACTGAGCACACCCACCAGGTTACCCGCAGTGACCACACCCACCAGGTTACCCGCACTGAGCACACCCACCAGGTTACCCGCAGTTACCACACCCACCAGGTTACCCGCACTGAGCACATCCACCAGGTTACCCGCAGTTACCACACCCACCAGGTTACCCGCACTGAGCACACACACCAGGTTACCCGCAGTGACCACACCCACCAGGTTACCCGCACTGACCACACCCACCAGGTTACCCGCAGTGACCACACCCACCAGGTACCCGCACTGAGCACACCACCAGGTTACCCGCAATGACCACACCCACCAGGTTACCCGCAGTTACCACACCCACCAGGTTACCCGCACTGAGCACATCCACCAGGTTACCCGCACTGAGCACACCCACCAGGTTACCCGCACTGAGCACACCCACCAGGTTACCCGCAGTTACCACACCCACCAGGTTACCCGCAATGACCACACCCACCAGGTTACCCGCAGTGACCACACCCACCAGGTTACCCGCAATGACCACACCCACCAGGTTACCTGCAATGACCTCACCCACCAGGTTACCCGCAATGACCACACCCACCAGGTTACCCGCACTGACCACACCCACCAGGTTACCCGCAGTGACCACACCCACCAGGTTACCCGCAGTTACCACACCCACCAGGTTACCCGCACTGACCACACCCACCAGGTTACCCGCAGTGACCACACCCACCAGGTTACCCGCAGTTACCACACCCACCAGGTTACCCGCACTGAGCACACCCACGAGGTTACCCGCAGTTACCACACCCACCAGGTTACCCGCAATGACCACACCCACCAGGTTACCCACAATGACCACACCCACCAGGTTACCCGCAATGACCTCACCCACCAGGTTACCCACAATGACCACACCCACCAGGTTACCCGCACTGAGCACACCCACCAGGTTACCCGCACTGAGCACACCCACCAGGTTACCCGCAATGAACACACCCACCAGGTTACCCGCAGTGACCACACCCACCAGGTTACCCGCAATGACCACACCCACCAGGGTAACCACACCCACCAGGTTACCCGCAGTGACCACACCCACCAGGGTAACCACACCCACCAGGTTACCCGCAGTGACCACACCCACCAGGTTACCCGCTCTGACCACACCCACCAGGTTACCCGCAATGAACACACCCACCAGGTTACCCGCAGTGACCACACCCACCAGGTTACCCGCAATGACCACACCCACCAGGGTAACCACACCCACCAGGTTACCCGCACTGAGCGCACCCACCAGGTTACCCGCAGTGACCACACCCACCAGGTTACCCGCAATGACCACACCCACCAGGTTACCCGCAGTGATCACACCCACCAGGTTACCCGCAATGACCACACCCACCAGGTTACCCGCAATGACCACACCCACCAGGGTAACCACACCCACCAGGTTACCCGCAATGACCACACCCACCAGGGTAACCACACCCACCAGGTTACCCGCACTGAGCACACCCACCAGGTTACCCGCACTGAACACACCCACCAGGTTACCCGCAGTGACCACACCCACCAGGTTACCCGCAATGACCACACCCACCAGGGTAACCACACCCACCAGGTTACCCGCACTGAACACACCCACCAGGTTACCCGCAGTGACCACTCACCTGATTCACCACCTGTACACACACACACACGTGTACACACACACACACGTGTACACACACACACACACGTGTACACACACACACACGTGTACACACACACACACGTGTACACACACACACGTACACACACACACACGTACACACACACACACACGTGTACACACACACGTGTACACACACACACGTACACACACACACACACGTGTACACACACACACACAACACAATTAGTTAAGCGGCGCAAATCAAACTGCGGCCCTTATCCGCTCTACCAATTCCACTCTGACCGGGGCATTGCTCGCCTATCCGAGCTACCAATTCTCTCCCCTCCATTCCAATTTTTTTTTTTTACAAAATGTATTACAACTTTTAAAATCTCCTTTTATAACGATGATGATGAAGTCAAAATAAAATGTTAACATTTAAAAGTTGTGGTATTTTTCACCCCACCCCCCCGTACTTTTAATTATAATCAATTAGCTTATTCACATTAATGGGTTATAACATTAGTCAATATAATGATTAGCTTATTTATATAATGGCATGTAGCATTACTAATTTTAATAATTAAGCTTATTTTTTATTTAAATCTTTCGTGACTGCAGAGATTCATATTTATTTATTATTTTATTATTTCCCTTCTACGTGACCGAAAGAACCAAGAATAAGTTTATTTCTATTAATGGCATGCAACATTAGCCGTAATAAATCTCTTATTAATATTAACGGCATATAACATTTAGCAATTAGAATGATTTAGCTTATTTAAATGGAATATAACATTAGTAATTATGACGATTAGCTTATTTAAATGTAATATAACAGTAATTATAATGATTACCTTATTTAAATGGAATATAACATTAGTAGTAATTCTAATGATTAGCTTATTTAAATGGAATATAACATTAGTCATTATGATTAGCTAATTTATATGTCATGTTAGTAATTATTACCTTATAACATTGTCATTAGCCCCCCATAATTAACATAATTAGTTATAGATTGTAAAGTATCGTCTTAAGATTTAACATTTGCACAATAAATGTCATCATTACGCCTTGTTAGGGTCTAAAGCGTTAGAGTTATAATAGTTTTAACTTTAATTGCAATTAACACAATGTAACGCATTTAAACATTTCAATTAAAAGTGTAAAAGTATTGCAATTGTATCGCCACATAATCACGGTATTAAAGATTAACATCGTTATCGTAGTTTATCTTGTTTTAACGCGGCTTAGTAATTATTTTGATGCAATTAAAGACATTATAATGAATTAAAACATTGCAATTTAGGTTTATGAGGTAAAAAATATCGCTATTTTATTGGCACATTATTACAATATAAAGATTTAACATTGTTACAGTAGTTTACACCTTATTTTAACTCGACTGAAGTGAGTTTTAATGCGATTAATGACAATATGATGCATTATAACATTGCAATTAAGATTTCTGAGGTAAATAAAACGCAATTTTCGCGCCAAATTATCACGATATAAAGATTTAACATTGTTATAATAGTTTACACCTTATTTTAACTCGACTGAAGGGAGTTTTAATGCGATTAATGACAATATGCATTATAACATTGCAATGAGGGTTTCTGAGGTAAAAAAATCCCAATTTTAGCGCAAAATTATCACGATATAAATCATTAACATTGTTAATGTAGTTTACACATTATTTTAACTCCGCTGAAATAATTATTAAAACAATTAATGACAATATGATGCGTTATAACATTGCAATTACGGTTTCTGAGGTAAAAAATACCGCAATTTTAGCGCCAAATTAACACGATATAAATCATTAACATTGTTAATGTAGTTTACACCTTATTTTAACTCGAATAAAATCATTCTTAATGTAATTAACACAATAGAACGCATTGCCACATTGCAATTAAGGTTTCTGAGGTAAAAAATACCGCAATTTTAGCTCAGAATTATCACGATATAAATCATTAACATTGTTAATGTAGTTTACACCTTATTTTAACCCCGCTAAAATAATTATTAATACAATTAATGACAATATGATGCATTATAACATTGCAATTAAGCTTTCTGAGGTAAAAAAATCGCAATTTTTGCTCTACATTATCCCGATATAAATCATTAACATCGTTACAGTAGTTTACATCTTATTTTAACTCCGCTGAAATAATTATTAATACAATTAATGACAATATGATGCATTATAACATTGCAATTAAGCTTTCTGAGGTAAAAAAACCGCAATTTTCGCGCCAAATTATCCCGATATAAATCATTAACATCGTTACAGCAGTTTACACCTTATTCTAACTCGCCCGACGACAGCTTTTAATGCGATTACAAACGACTAATCAATTTACATTGTCACACACGCAACAATGTCAAGCTCACCACCACCAACACTCATCTCTCTCTCGCTCTCTCTCACCTCGGGGTTCGCTTCCAAAGGCATGAGGCATTGGTGTTGTTGCCGACATCGCTTTAGAGAGACAAAGGCGGCCGGGAGAATAAAGAGATACAAAGACGGACGAGTACTTAGACAGAGAAATTTACAAACCACACTCCGCCACTTTGCTTCCAATGCGGCGGCGAAATTCCTTTTATAGTCGGCGCCACGCCCTGCCCCGTGACGTCACGACGAGGGGGCGGGCCACGCGGGTGAGGGGGGAGGGGGCCGATGACGTCACCCGTCCAGAACGTTCGCAGCGGATAGAGAATGGGGGGGGGGGCAATCTCTTGGGGGGTTAGGGCAGTTATTTATTTATTGTCTTTGTGTCCTCGACTTACAGAACGTGGATGTTTGTGTTCGTAAGTCGAGGTGTTCGTAAGTTGTTAAAAACACGAGGAATGGATTTTAAAGTTGTATAACCTCCTGTAGATGTAGATGCCACTGGTTATTCACGTTCTGTAGATGTAGATGCCACTGGTTATTCAAGTTCTGCAGATGTAGATGCCACTGGTTATTCATGTCTACAGATGTGGAATGTTCTACAGATGTAGATGCCACTGGTTCTTCACGTTCGTAGATGCCACTGGTTCTTCATGTACTGTAGATGGCACTGGTTCTTCACGTTCTACAGATGTAGATGCCACTGGTTCTTCACGTTCTGTAGATGCCACTGGTTCTTCATGTACTGTAGATGCCACGGTCTTCACAGTTCTACAGATGTAGATGCAGAGGTGTGGACTCGAGTCATGTGACTTGGACTCGAGGTCAGACTCTGAGTCATGAATTGATGACTTGAGACTCGACTTGGACTTGCATAACAATGACTTGTCCCCCCTCTGAGGTGTGGACTCGAGTCATGTGACTTGGACTCGAGTCAGACTCGAGTCATGAATTTGATGACTGAGACTCGGACTTGGACTTGCATAACAATGACTTTGTCCCACCTCTGAGTGTTGGACTCGAATCATGGACTTGGACTCGAGGCAGACTCGAGTCATGAATTTGATGACTTGAGGACTCGACTTGGACTTGCATAACAATGACTTTGTCCCACCTCTGAGGTGTGGACTCGAGTCATGTGACTTGGACTCGAGTCAGACTCGAGTCTGAATTTGATGACTTGAGACTCGACTTGGACTTGCATAACAATGACTTTGATCCCACCTCTGAGGTGTGGACTCAGAGTCATGTGACTGGACTCGAGTCAGACTCGAGTCATGAATTTGATGACTTGAGACTCGACTTGGACTTGCATAACAATGACATTTTGTCCCACCTCTGAGGATGTGGAATCGAAGTCATGTGACTTGGACTCGAGTCAGACTCGAGTCATGATTTAATGACTTGAGACTCGACTTGGACTTGCATAACAATGACTGTGTCCCAACTCTGTCAGTAGATTGCCACTGGTTCTTCACGTTCTGTAGATGCCACTGTTCTTCATGTACTGTAGATGTCACTGGTTCTTCACGTTCTACAGATGTAGATGCCACTGGTTCTTCACGTTCTGTAGATGCCACTGGTTCTTCATGTACTGTAGATGCCACTGGTTCTTCATGTACTGTAGATGCCACTGGTTCTTCACGTTCTGTAGATGCCACTGGTTCTAGAGATACTAGAGACCCATAGTGATACATAGAGACCCGTAGAGATACATAGAGACCCATAGATTTACATAGAGATACACAGAGACCCTAAAGATACATAGAGACCCATAGTGATACATAGAGACCCGTAGAGATACATAGAGACCCATAGATTTACATAGAGATACACAGAGACCCATAAAGATACATAGAGACCCATAGAGATACATAGAGACCCATAGAGATTCACAGGACCCATAGATTACATAGAGATACCAGAGACCCATAAGATACATAGAGACCTGTAGAGATACATAGAGACCCATAGAGATTCACAGAGACCCATAGATTTACATAGAGATACACAGAGACCCAAAAAGATACATAGAGACCTGTAGAGATACATAGAGACCCATAGAGATACATAGAGACCCAAGAGATACACAGAGACCCATAGAAATTCACAGAGACCCATAGAGATACACAGAGACCCATAGAGATACACAGAGGACCCATAGAGATACATAGAGACACATAGAGATACATAGAGACCCATAGAGATTCACACGAGACCCATAGAGATACATAGAGACCCCATAGAGATTCACAGAGACCCATAGAGATACATAGAGACCCATAGAGACGCATAGAGATACATAGAGATACATAGAGACCCATAGAGATACATAGAGACCCATAGAGATACATAAAGACCCATAGAGATTCACAGAGACCCATAGAGATACACAGAGACCCATAGAGATACACAGAGACCCATAGAGATACATAGAAACACATAGAGATACATAGAGACCCACAGAGATTCACAGAGACCCATAGAGATACATACAGATACATAGAGACCCATAGAGATCACAGAGACCCATAGAGATACATAGATACCCATAGAGATACACAGAGACATGTAGAGATACATAGAGACCTGTAGAGATACATAGATACCCATAAAGATACACAGAGACCCATAGAGATACACAGAGACCATAGAGATACAGAGACCCATAGAGATACATAGAGACCCATCGAGATACATAGAGACCCATAGATACATAGAGATACACAGAGACCCATAGAGATACACAGAGACCCATAGAGATACATAGAGACCCATAGAGATACACAGAGACCCATAGAGATACAGAGAGACCCATAGAGATACATAGAGATACACAGAGACCCATAGAGATACACGAGACCCATAGACGATACATAGCGATACAACATGTGCGACCATAGAGATACATAGAGATTCCGTGTAGAGATTACACAGCGACCCATAGAGATACACAGAAACCCATAGAGATACACTAGAGACCCGTAGAGATACAATAGAGGACACATAGAGACGGACACAGAGGACCCATAGTAGAGTACCATAGAGGACCCATAGAGATACCACAGAGACCCATAGAGATACACAGAGACCCGTAGAGATACATAGAGACCTGTAGAGATACACAGAGACCCATAGAGATACATAGAGACCCATAGAGTACACAGAGACCCATAGAGATACACAGAGACCCGTAGAGATACATAGAGACCTGTAGAGATACACAGAGACCCATAGAGATACACAGAGACCCATAGAGATACACAGAGACCCATAGAGACCCATAGGACCCGTAGAGATACACAGAGACCCATAGAGATACACAGAGACCCATAGAGATACATAGAGACCCATAGAGATACACAGAGACCCATAGAGATTCACAGAGACCCATAGAGATACACAGAGACCCATAGAGATACACAGAGACCCATAGAGATACATAGAGACACATAGAGATACATAGAGACCCATAGAGATTCACAGAGACCCATAGAGACATAGAGACCCATAGAGATTCACAGAGACCCATAGTGATACATAGAGACCCATAGAGACACATAGAGATACATAGAGATACATAGAGACCCATAGAGATACATAGAGACCCATAGAGATACATAAAGACCCATAGAGATTCACAGAGACCCATAGAGATACACAGAGACCCATAGAGATACACAGAGACCCATAGAGATACATAGAGACACATAGAGATACATAGAGACCCACAGAGATTCACAGAGACCCATAGAGATACATACAGATACATAGACCCATAGAGTTCACAGAGACCCATAGAGATACATAGAGACCCATAGAGATACATAGAGACCTGTAGAGATACATAGAGACCTGTAGAGATACACAGAGACCCATAAAGATACACAGAGACCCATAGAGATACACAGAGACCCATAGAGATACACAGAGACCCATAAGATACACAGAGACCCATAGAGATACACAGAGACCCATAGAGATACACAGAGACCGTAGAGATACATAGAGACCTGTAGAGATACACAGAGACCCATAGAGATACATAGAGACCCATAGAGATACACAGAGACCCATAGAGATACACAGAGACCCGTAGAGATACATAGAGACCTGTAGAGATACACAGAGACCCATAGAGATACACAGAGACCCATAGAGATACACAGAGACCCATAGAGACCATAGAGACCCGTGAGATACACAGAGACCCATAGAGATACACAGAGACCCATAGAGATACATAGAGACCCATAGAGATACACAGAGACCCATAGAAATTCACAGAGACCCATAGAGATACACAGAGACCCATAGAGATACACAGAGTCCCATAGAGATACATAGAGACATAGAGATACATAGAGACCATAGAGATTCACAGAGACCCATAGAGATACATAGAGACCATAGAGATTCACAGAGACCCATAGTGATACATAGAGACCCATAGAGACACATAGAGATACATAGAGATACATAGAGACCCATAGAGATACATAGAGACCCATAGAGATACATAAAGACCCATAGAGATTCACAGAGACCCATAGAGAGACACAGAGACCCATAGAGATACACAGAGACCCATAGAGATACATAGAGACCATAGAGATACATAGAGACCCACAGAGATTCACAGAGACCCATAGAGATACATACAGATACATAGAGACCCATAGAGATTCACAGAGACCCATAGAGATACATAGAGCCCATAGAGATACATAGAGACCTGTAGAGATACATAGAGACCTGTAGAGATACACAGAGACCCATAAAGATACACAGAGACCCATAGAGATACACAGAGACCCATAGAGATACAGAGACCCATAGAGATACATAGAGACCCATCGAGATACATAGAGACCCATAGATACATAGAGATACACAGAGACCCATAGAGTACACAGAGACCCATAGAGATACACAGAGATACACAGAGATACACAGAGACCCATAGAGATACAGAGAGACCCATAGAGATACATAGAGATACACAGAGACCCATAGAGATACACAGAGACCCATAGAGATACATAGAGATACACAGAGACCCATAAAGATACATAGAGAC
>NW_026891692.1:0-9829 GCF_015708825.2 Lethenteron reissneri
TCCCCACCACCACCCCACACCACCCCCCCCACCCCCCAACCACCCCTCCCCACAACCCCACCCCCACCCCGGCAGTTTCCGCCCCCCACGGCTGCCATATTGGCACGGGGGGGGAAGCGTCGACTCACTGCTGGTGGTGACACGCAGAGGGCGTGGCTTAGCAAGTGACGTCATCCACAATGCAGGGGGCGTGGCTTAGCGAGTTACGTCATCCACAATACGAGGGGGGCGTGCTTAGCAAGTGGACGCATACACAATGCAGGGGGGCGCGGCTTAGCAAGTGACGTCATCCACAATACAGGGGGCGTGGCTTAGCAAGTGACGTCATCCACAATGCAGGGGGCGTGGCTTTAGCGAGTGACGTCAACCACAATACAGGGGGCGTGGCTTAGCAAGTGACGTCATACACAATGCAGGGGGCGTGGCTTAGCAAGTGACGTCATACACAATGCAGGGGGCGTGGCTTAGCAAGTGACGTCATCCACAATACAGGGGGCGTGGCTTAGCAAGTGACGTCATCCACAATGCAGGGGGCGTGGCTTTACCGACCCCCTCCCACCCCCCCCCAACAGAGCTTTATAGCTCATCGGATTTCACACCCCACTAATCCCCCACACCATGCGTAGTTGTTATTGTTGTTAATCTTTATTTTTTTTCGGTAAAGTCACGTAAATAAAAAAATAAATTTTAAATAATACTTTTCAATGAAATTTTCTTTAAAATAAAAAAAGATATTTATTTGTTTTTATTTTCTATCTAGGAGACTTTACGGAAAGAACCAAGAATATGAATGCCTGCAAGTCACGAAAGTTTTTTCGGTTAAGTCACGTAGATAAACAAAAAGATAAAAATAAATTTAAAATAATAATTTTCAATGAAATTTCTTTAAAAAAAAGATATTTAAATTTTTTTTATTTTCTATCTAGGAGACTTTACGGAAAGAACCAAGAATATGAATGCCTGCAAGTCACGAAAGTTTTTTTCGGTAAAGTCACGTAGATAAAAAAATAAAAAATGATAAAAATCAATTTAAAATAATAATTTTCAATGAAATTAAAAAAAAAAGATATATTTTTTTAAATTTTCTATCTAGGATACTTTATGGAAAGAACCAAGAATATGAATTCCTGCAAGTCAAAATGTTTTTGTTCTTGTTTGTTGTTGATATTGTTGTTGATGATGTTGTTGATGTTGTTGTTGAGGTTGTTGTCGATTGCACATGGCGGCCCTCTGGCTTCACGCGCCCGCCGCCTACGTCACGAGGCGTGTCACGTGACGCCGGGGAGCGGTGGCGGTCGTGTTGGGAGAGTTCCTTTTTAGCTGAGAGACACGGGGACAGAGAGAGACACGGGGAGAGACACGGAGAGAGACACGGGGAGAGATACGGGGAGAGATACGGGGAGATACACAGAGAGAGACACGGGGAGAGACACAGAGACACGGGAGAGACAGCGGACGCTGTGGGAGTACGCGTCACCCAAGGTGAGACACGGGGAGAGACACGGAGACACGGAGACACGGGGGGAGACACGGAGACAGACACGGGGACACGGGGAGAGACACGGGGACACGGAGACACGGGGAGAGACACGGAGACACGGGGAGAGACACGGAGACACGGGGAGAGACACGGAGACACGGGGACACGGGGAGAAACACGGGGACACTGAGAGACACGGGGACAGACACGGGGAGAGACACGGATACACGGAGAGAGACACGGGGACACTGAGAGACACGGAGGGGCAGTAACTTTATTGAGGCCGGAACGCGGAAACTCAGAGAGCAGTGGGGAAGTCGCGTAGACACGGAAACACGGAGACACTGAGACGCTGAGAGACGCTGAGACACGGAGAGAGACACTGAGACACTGAGACACGGGGACACTGAGAAATGGAGACACGGGGACACTGAGACACGGAGAGAGACACTGAGACACGGAGACACGGAGAGAGACACTGAGACACTGAGACACGGAGACACGGAGACACGGGGACACTGAGAAATGGAGACACGGGGACACTGAGACACGGAGAGAGACACTGAGACACGGAGAGAGACACTGAGACACTGAGACACGGAGACACGGGGACACGGGGACACTGAGAAATGGGGACACTGAGACACGGAGAGAGACACTGAGACACGGAGAGAGACACTGGGACACTGAGACACGGAGACACGGGGACACTGAGAAATGGAGACACGGGGACACTGAGACGCTGAGACACTGAGAGAGACACTGAGACGCTGAGACACGGGGAGAGACACTGAGACACTGAGACACGGGGACACGGAGACACGGAGACACGGAGACACTGAGACACTGAGACACGGAGACACGGAGACACTGAGAAATGGAGACACGGAGACGCTGAGACACGGAGAGAGACACTGAGACACGGGGAGACACTGAGACACTGAGACACGGAGAGAGACACTGAGACACGGGGAGACAGAGACACTGAGACACGGGGAGACAGAGACACTGAGACACGGAGAGACTGAGACACTGAGACACGGAGAGACGGAGACACTGAGACATGGAGACACGGAGACGCTGAGACACGGAGAGAGACACTGAGACACGGGAGAGACACTGAGACACTGAGACACGGAGAGAGACACTGAGACACTGAGACACGGAGAGAGACACTGAGACACACGGAGACACACACTGAGAGACACACACTGAGACACCGAGACACAGTGAGAGACACACGGAGACACACACTGAGAGACACACACTGAGACACAGTGAGACACACACGGGGAGACACACTGAGACACACACACGGGTAGACACATCACGATGTCTCTCCGGCCGCGGGACGCTGTGGAGGAGATGACCCCACAGCAACAGCAGCAGCCGCTGTGGAAACGTGAACTCCTGGACCGCAGGAGGAGGAAGGGGGTGCCCGACATCTTGAGCCACCACCTTCATCAGCAGCAGCAGAAGCAGCAGCAGCAGAAGCAGCATCAGCAGCAGCAGAAGCAGCAGCAGCAGAAGCAGCATCAGCAATGCCAGAATCAGCAGCAGCGTCAACAGGAAAACCACCACCTCCAGCAGAAGCAGCATCAGCAACATCAGCAGCAGCATCAGCAGCAACAGAAGCAGCAGCATCATCATCAGCAGCAACATCAGCAGCAGAAGCAGCTTCAGCAGCAGCATCAGCAGCAGCAACATCAGCAGCAGCAATACCAGCAGCAGAATCATCATCAGCAGCAGCAATATCAGCAGCAGAATCATCATCATCAGCAGCAGCATCGTCAACAGGAAACGACCACCACCAACACCACCAACATCAGGACAACCACTACGTTCACCGCCACCATCACCACCACCACGATGACCACGATTCGACGGGCGCGTCGGATGGCGCCGGCGGTGCCAGCGAGGTGCTGGTTCTGCAGGAGAAGCTCCGTCCGGTACGCGAGAACCCCTTCGTGACGCGCGAGCGAGACCGGCGCTCCACCGCCGGCGGCCTCGCCTGGGCCCGGGGGCCGCGCGGGCCTCTTCGCCGGCCCAGGACCCGCTGCTGGAGCTCTACAGCCACATCCCGGGCATCCGCACCATCCGTGCCGACAACATCATCATCATCGAGTCCGACCCGGACTACTACCTGCAGCGGACTAAACCGGCGGTGCCGGCGGCGGGTCGGCCGCCGCTGCCAGCGCCGGCGGCCCTCCGGTCACGGCCACGATCAATGCCCGGGAGGTCCTGGTGATCCGCGACGGTCGGGACGACGGTGAGGAGGCCCGTTCGCCCGCCGACAGCAACGACTGGGGGGGCGGCTTCACGCTCCAGGGCCGCGTCAGCAGCCTCCTGTCGAGGTTCGACGGGCCCCGCGGCCGCTCCAGGGAGCCGGCAACACGTGGGGGCCGAGGCGGTCGGCCAGCGCTGACGACCTGCTGAGGGGGGCGACGACGAGCGGGGGGGCGGGGGGGGGTGGGACGCCCCGGGGCAAGCGGCACGGCTCGCCGGACGGGGCCCCGCGCGCTCGCAAGTCCGCCACGGTCGCGGCGAGCCGCCCGCGTTCTCGGCCGACGTTGCCGCCGCCGCCGCCGCTGCTGCTGCCCGCCGCCGCCGTCGCCCGGCGGGGGCCGCTCGGAAGGGTTTCCTGGCCAACGGCGCCACGGGCCGGGAGCCGGGCCTCGTCTCGCCTCGCGACGGCGCCGCCGAGGAGGGGCAGCCCCTTCACGCCGCGGTCAAAGAATTCGTTCACCGTGCACCCGGAGAAGATCGCCGGCCTGCACCCGCCGGCCGCGTCCGCCGGGAACGCCTCCCCGAGGTCGCCGGATCGGCTCAAACCGTCGCTTCCCGGCGGTAGGCCCGGGCCGCGCGGTGCCGGTTCGGCGACGAGGCCAAAATCCCCGACGGTCCGGAGCTACGAGCTGCCGCGGCCGCCGCCGCCGGCGTCGCCCGCCAAAGCGTCGCCGCCCGCAACGACCCAGGGCTCGAAATCCTGGACATCCACCTCCCTCGGCCTCCATTCCACCTCCTCGTCCTCGGTGCGAGGCCCCGACCCGCCGCTGTTGCCGTCGCCCACGGCACGCGGCCCCCGCGTCCTGTCGGGGCCCAACTTTGAGATCCGTCCGGCGGTACGACCGGACCGGCCGACGTGGCCTCGTCCGGGGACAGGCAGGCGCAGGCCCTCAACATTCTCCGCCGCGAGTCCGGCTACTCCATCACCGTCATCCCCAAGCCCCGCCAGCCCGCCGGGGGGCGGCGGTCGCCGCGGCCGCCGAACGGACCGCCGACGCGCGGGCAGGGAGCCGATGCCCGACTCGAACCCCGGGCCGAACGGCAAGTCTGCGCCGACAGCTGCCGCCCCGGTGCCGGAATCGCCACCGCCTCCTCCCCTTTCTCCCAGGCCGCCCGTCGTCTCGTCCCCCACCTTTCGGCGGCCGGCCGCCGCCATTCCGCCCCTGCCGCACCGCGCGCCGCTGTCACCTCCGTCGGGCCGTTCGGCGTCGGCGTCGGCGGCCCCTTCGCCCGTCCCTCCGGCCTCCCCTCCGCCCGCCAGGAGCCCCCTCGGGCCTTCCCCGGCCTACGCCGCGGAAGACGCGGCGGGACGCGCCGCTGCCCAAGTCGAACATCGACGACGTGATCCTAGGACCGGGACAGCCCGGGCATCCGCATCAAGCGGCATCGGCAACAGGGCATCGGGGGGTGCCACCATTACCAAGGAGCCGGGCAATTCCTACCGGATCACGCCGGCGCCGCGGAAGCCGGCGGTCCCGGACGCGGGTCGCGCCGAGGTGGACGCTGGGACGCCGACGCCGAGGGTGTTGGAGAACACCCACACGCCGCTCGGTCAGCTGGTAAAGAAGCGGTTCCCGCCGGCCGACGAGATCGAGGTGATCGGCGGCTACCAGCGCCTGAGCAAGTCCTGCCTCCTGTCCGGTGCCCGCAACAAGAAGGTGAGAGGGGCGCGACTTGGCACTGCAGCCGCATTCACCCCATGCCCAGCACTGCAGCCGCACTCACCACACACAGACTCACCACACAGACTCACCACACACACACCACTCACTCACCACACAGAGACACACAGACTCACCACACACAGACTCACCACACAGACTCACTCACCTTACAGACTCACCTCACAGAGACACACAGACTCACCACACACACCACTCACTCACCACACAGACTCACCTCACAGACTCACCACCAGACTCACCACACAGACTCACCTTAGACTCACCTCACAGAGACACACAGACTCACCACACACACACACCACTCACTCACCACACAGACTCACCACACAGACTCACCACACGCCCACCACTGCAGCCGCACTCACCACACTCACCACTGCAACCACACTCACCACACTCACCACACTCACCACTGCAACCGCACTCACCGCACTCACCGCACTCACCACTGCAACCGCACTCACCACACTCACCACACACTCACCACTGCAACCGCACTCACCGCACTCACCACACTCACCACTGCAACTGGACTCACCACACTCACCGCACTCACCACACTCACCACTGCAACTGCACTCACCACACTCGCCACACTCACCGCACTCACCATACTCACCGCACTCACCACACTCACCACTGCAACTGCACTCACCACACTCACCGCACTCACCACACTCACCACTGCAACTGCACTCACCACACTCACCGCACTCACCACACTCACCACTGGAACCGCACTCACCACACTCACCACACTCACCATACTCACCACTGCAGCCGCACTCACCACACCCACTGCAGCCACACTCACCCCACGTGCTGCATCGCAGCTTTGCACGTCCAACTTTGCAGTGTCGCTCACCAGGTGCAGTGCTCATTTAAGGCCGAGCCGACCTAGACGTGGGAGGGAGGATGGCCCGGGGCGGGTTGCAGGGTTGGTGGGCCGCAAACGGGATTCGAGTGTTTGCCGTGGTCTTGGCAAGTTGATCCTTGATCGAAGGGGGCTTTTTGAGATTTGCCGACACGTTCGCAAAGAAATGAATGAAAAAAAAAATCTTGGCAGTGCCGAGCCAAAGTATAACCAGTTAAAAACTAAGTTTTTCACTATAAATCCTTTATAGCGTGGCGGCTAGAGTCCTCTCGTCCTCTGGCTTGAGATGGCTGCCACCTATGGGTCAGATGATTGCCTGCCACCATTAAGCAATTGGTAATTAAATATTATTTATTTTTTCCTAAAAAGTGTAAAATTTTGGGAAAAATTTTTCACGAACATTAATTGTCACGCACAACGAGTCTGTGTGCAACATGTCGGCTCGATTGGATCACGGGAAGTGGGTTAAAAACGACCGAAAGATTTGCACGGTCGAAAGCAAGCAAACTTAATATAAAGGATTTAAAAATACATGGATTCACAATCAGTTCACAATAAATTCGCAAGAAGTAAATTCCAAATCGGTTCACAATCAATTCACAAGAATATAACTTCACAATCAATTAATTCACAACTTGGCAGTGCCAAGCCAAAAATAAATCGATTCACAATCAATTCACAATACATCAATTCACAACTTGACATTGCCAATTAAAAAACAAAATCAAATTTACAACCAATTAATAATGAATTAATTCACAACTTTAGCAGTGCCAATTAAAGCATAATGAATCAATTCACAATAAATTCACAATGAAATCAATTAACAATTAATTCACAATGAATCAATTCACAATAAATTCACAATGAAATCAATTCACAATTAATTCACAATGAATCAATTCACAATGAATCAATTCACAATGAATTCACAATGAATCAATTCACAATTAATTCACAATGAATCAATTCACAATAAATTCACAATGAAATCGATTCACAATTAATTCACAATGAATCACTTCACAATGAATCAATTCACAATCAATTCACAATGAAATCAATTAACAATTAATTCACAATGAATCAATTCACAATAAATTCACAATTAAATCAATTCACAATTCATTCACAATGAATCAATTCACAATGAATCAATTCACAATCATTCATTCACAATGAATCAATTCACAATGAATCAATTCACAATCAATTCACAATACATCAATTCACAATCAATTCACAACTGTGGCAAGTGCCAAGCCAATATTTTGATTTAAAGCTTTCGTGACTGCAGGGATTCATCTTCTTGGTTCTTTCGGTAAAGTCACGTAGAAGGGAAGTAATAAAATAATAAAAATAAAACATAATAGAATTATTCTCACGACGTTTCGGCCACAACGCAAGCAGCCGTCCTCAGGTGAAAACCAGGTCCGTCGAAGCGACACATTCAGACTCTGTCGCCTCGACGGACCTGGTTTTCACCTGAGGACGGCTGCTTGCGTTGTGGCCGAAACGTTGTGAGAATAATTTTATTATGTTTTATTTTTTTTATTTTATTACTTCCCTTCTACGTCATGACTTTACCGAAAGAACCAAGAAGATGCCAAGCCAATAGCAAATTGAACAGCGTGTCCACCCACCCACGTGGTTCAACGGCTATTTAGTAGGCCACAGAGACGCCGCGGCCTTGCCTAGATCGCCTGCCGGCTTTGTGCGAGCGACCCCCCGCCCACCACCCCACCCAGGGGCGGTGCCCTCCAGGCTGGTCGGGCTCGTGTGGGCGTCTCGTGGTGATGGTGGTGGTGAGGTTGTTAAGCCATGATGAGGTTCAGCGAAGATGATACTAACATTGTCCACAGACTAACATTGTCCATAGACTAACATTGTCCATAGACTAACATTGTCCATAGACTAACATTACCCATAGACTAACACTGCCCATAGACTAACACTGCCCATAGACTAACATTACCCATAGACTAACACTGCCCACAGACTAACACTGCCCATAGACTAACACTGCCCATAGACTAACACTGCCCACAGACTAACACTACCCATAGACTAACACTGCCCATAGACTAACACTGCCCATAGACTAACATTGCCCACAGACTAACACTGCCCATAGACTAACATTGCCCATAGACTAACACTGACCCATAGACTAACACTGCCCATAGACTAACACTACCCATAGACTAACATTACCCATAGACTAACACTGCCCATAGACTAACACTACCCATAGACTAACATTACCCATAGACTAACACTACCCATAGACTAACATTACCCATAGACTAACACTGCCCATAGACTAACACTACCCATAGACTAACATTACCCATAGACTAACACTACCCATAGACTAACATTACCCATAGACTAACACTACCCATAGACTAACATTACCCATAGACTAACACTACCCATAGACTAACATTACCATAGACTAACACTACCCATAGACTAACACTACCCATAGACTAACATTACCCATAGACTAACATTACCCATAGACTAACACTACCCATAGACTAACACTACCCATAGACTAACATTACCCATAGACTAACACTACCCATAGACTAACATTACCCATAGACTAACACTGACCCATAGACTAACACTACCCATAGACTAACATTACCCATAGACTAACACTGCCCATAGACTAACACTACCCATAGACTAACATTACCCATAGACTAACACTGACCCATAGACTAACACTACCCATAGACTAACATTACCCTAGACTAACACTGCCCATAGACTAACACTGCCCATAGACTAACACTACCATAGACTAACATTACCCATAGACTAACATTACCCATAGACTAACACTACCCATAGACTAACATTACCCGTAGACTAACACTGCCCATAGACTAACACTGCCCATAGACTAACATTACCCATAGACTAACACTGCCCACAGACTAACACTGCCCATAGACTAACATTGCCCACAGACTAACACTGCCCATAGACTAACATTGCCCATAGACTAACACTGACCCATAGACTAACACTGCCCATAGACTAACACTACCCATAGACTAACATTACCCATAGACTAACACTGCCCATAGACTAACACTACCCATAGACTAACATTACCCATAGACTAACACTACCCATAGACTAACATTACCCATAGACTAACACTACCCATAGACTAACACTACCCATAGACTAACATTACCCATAGACTAACACTACCCATAGACTAACATTACCCATAGACTAACACTGACCCATAGACTAACACTACCCATAGACTAACATTACCCATAACTAACACTGCCCATAGACTAACACTACCCATAGACTAACATTACCCATAGACTAACACTGACCCATAGACTAACACTACCCATAGACTAACATTACCCATAGACTAACACTGCCCATAGACTAACACTACCCGAGACTAACATTACCCGTAGACTAACACTGCCCATAGACTAACACTGCCCATAGACTAACACT
>NW_026891693.1:0-44601 GCF_015708825.2 Lethenteron reissneri
AGTCACTCACTCAGTCACTCAGTCACTCACTCAGTCACTCACTCACTCAGTCAGTCACTCATTCAGTCACTCACTCAGTCACTCAGTCACTCACTCAGTCACTCAGTACTAGTCACTCACGTCATCAGTCATCCACTCAGTCCACTCACTCACTCAGTCACTCCCTCAGTCACTCACCCGTTGACTCACTCACCCGTGACTCACCACGTGACTCACCACGTGAAGGGCCCTTGACATCTGGCTCATCGCCTGCCATCGTCTTCGGATTCGCCTCTCTTGTCGAGTTCGCATGTGCAAGTTGAGAGGCTTAGTCACTCACTCCAGTCACTCACTCCACCACGTGACTCACTCAGTCCACTCACTTCAGTCACTCAGTCACTCAGTCACTCAGTCAGTCAGTCACTCAGTCACTCAGTCAGTCACTCACTCAGTCACTCACTCAGTCACTCAGTCACTCACTCAGTCACTCACTCGGTCACTCCGTCCACTCACTCACGTCAGTCACCGTCACGCACCACGTAGGCCTTCAGTCAGTCACTCAGTCACTCACCACGTGACTCAGTCAGTCACTCAGTCACTCACTCAGTCACCCACCACGTGACTCACTCAGTCACTCACTCAGTCACTCACCCAGTCACTCAGTCACTCAGTCACTCACCACGTGACTCACCACGTGACTCACTCAGTCACTCACCACGTGACTCACCACATCACTCACCACGTGACTCACCACGTCACCAGCGTGACCACCATCACCACCATCACCATCACCACCACCATCATCACCATCACCACCACCACCATCACCACCACCATCATCACCACCATCATCACCACCATCACCACCACCACCATCACCACCACCATCACCATGGTGACCACCACCACCATCACCACGGTGACCAACACCACCATCACCACCCCCACCACCACCACCACGGTGACCACCACCACAATGTCCCCCATCACCACCACCACCACCATCACCACGGTGACCAACACCACCATCACCACCCCCACCACCACCACCACGGTGACCACCATCACCACAATGTCCCCACCCACCATCACCACCAGCACCGTCCCCACCACCAGGTGTTCGTGAACAGCCCGAAACGCGTCGCTGCCGAGAAGATCCGCAAGGAACGTCTGGCAAGCTCAAGAAGGAACAGATGGAGGCTCTGGCCCTCGGCCCACACACGTAGTGGGGGCGGGCCCCCCCTCCCTCGGCAGCGGCCCCCCTCCCGGGGGGGGCCACGCAGCCCCCGGGGCCCCCCGCGATCTGTGGGGGGCCCCCCGGGACGACGGAGGAGCGGGTTTGGTCGGTGTCGACACGGAGGCTGCGGGGAGGACCCGCCAACGGGACAACCCGATGGGAACTCAGCTCGGTTCAGCGGGAGCAGTCTACATTATACACTAACACTATACACTACACTATACACTACACTATACACTATATACTACACTATACACTACACTATACACTATATACTACACTACACTATATACTATACACTATACTATATTATACCCATACTACCTATACACTACACTATACACCTATACACTACACTATACACTACACTATACACTACACTATACACTATATACTATACACTACACTATATACTACACTATACACTACACTATATACTACACTATATACTACACTATACACTACACTATATACTACACTATATACACACTATATACTACACTATACACTACACTATATACTACACTATATACTACACTATACACTACACTATATACTACACTATATACTACACTATACACTGCACTATACACTACACTACACTATACACTACACTATACACTACACTATACCTACACTAGACACTACACTATATACAGCAAAATAATGTAGTGAGGTTACTTGTGATGGGACTTTATAAAAAAGGCACACCTCCTACCCCCATCCCTTCCGCCCCCCACCTCCCCCACCTCCAAAATCTCTCAGGGGGGGCAAATGTTTGGATGATTGATAAGGATAAGGTCCACCCATGCAATGGATAAATTAACAGCTTAAGCATGTGAAGGCAACTTCACTTCTTTAATATTAATGAAAAATAAAGTGACTCTTACAATACATCTTGTTTTTATTTTTCGATTTAAAGCTTTCGTGACTGCAGGGATTCATCTTCTTGGTTTGTTCGGTAAAGTCGTCACGTAGAAGGGAAATAATTTATTTATTTATTATTTTATTACTTCCCTTCTACGTGACTTCACCGAAAAAACCAAGATACATCTTGTTTGTTTCTATACTCACTATTATTACAATCCACTCAGTTTCTTTTATTAAACATTCCACTAGGTGGCGACAAATAATCTTAATTTTGGAGCTTTCGTGTGTTCTGTCTCCCTCTGAGGCTGCGTACTTTACAACGCGTCTCTTCGTACTCATTGACATGTAAATGTTGTCTCTAACCCCTCCCTCTCTCTGCCTCCCTCTGCCTATTTAAGGCCACCCCACAGAGACGATCACCCCTCTCTGTGCCTGTGTTACTCTCTCTCTATGTATCTTGGTGATATCTGTCTGCTTATATGTCTGTCTATAGTTTTCTGGTTATCTTCTATGTCGCTATTTGCATTATACCTGATGATGATTGCTTGTGTTGCAATCGAAACGTCGTATTATGCTATTATTTAATTTATTATTTTATCTTTACACGCGACTTTACCGAAAGAACCAAAGAATAAGGCGACAAGTAATATTGTCGACTGAAACGTGCTTACGTGTGATGACGTGAGCACGTATGATGACGTGAGCACGCTAGTGCGAGCCCTCCCGGAAGCCGTAGAGAATGCATTGCAGCGCCCCCGTTCGAAAAAAAAACATCTTTGAATGTAAGTCTACGGGAACACTCGGGGCGATTCTCAGCCGGAGTGAAATCGCTCAATAAGTATAACCCGTAAAAACAAAGTTTTTCACTATAAATCCTTTATATGCGTGGCGGCTAGAGTCCTCTCGTCCTCTGGCTTGAGATGGCTGCCACCTATGGGTCAGATGATTGTCTGCCAGTATTAAGCAATTGGTAATTAAATATTTAATTTGTTTTCCCTAAAAAGTGTAAAATTTTGGAAAAAAAATTTCACGAACATTAATTGTCACGCACAACGAGTCTGTGTGCAAAATGTCAGCTCGATTGGATCACGGGAAGTGGGTTAAAAAACGAGCGAAAGATTTGCACGGTCGTAAGCGTGCAAGCAAGCGAACTTAATATAAAGGATTTAAAAAGAGGCGGTACTCCAGAGAACGTGACATGACGCTGATTGGACTATATCCAGAGGATGCACAGTGACGGCTAGCGTGACTCTGTGCTTGAATGAGATTGGTGGTGCGTCGCCCAATCGCCCTAGTGAAGAAACCGCCCTGTCCCCCCCCCCACCTCCCCCCCACCTCCCCCCACCCCCTCCACCCCACCTCCCCCCACCTCCCCACCTCCCCCCACCCCCCCACCTCCCCCCTCCCCCCCACCTCCCCCCACCTCCCCCCACCCCACCTCCCCCCACCTCCCCCCCATCACCTCCCCCCCCACCTCCCCCCACCTCCCCCCACCCCACCTCCCCCCCACCTCCCCCCACCCCCCACCTCCCCCCCACCCCCCCACCTCCCCCCCACCTCCCCCCCCACCTCCCCCCCACCCCCCCACCCCCCACCCACCTCCAGGCCGCCGCCCGCCGCGCCTTCCCGTCTCGCTCCGACCTGCGAGCCCACGACTTCAGCATCGTAGGCAGCCTGCCACGTGACTTCGACCTCACCAACTACGACTGCTACGGCAAGCCCGTGGGGGGGGGCGCCCTGGGCCCCGCCGGCGCGGGGGGCAACGCCGCCGGCGGGGGGGGCGCCGGGGGGGGGGGCCCCCAAGAAGCCCCCCCCTGCCAAGCCGATCATCCCGTCGGAGGCGAAACGCGTGGACCACTACGCCCGGGCGCTGTTCCCGCTGTCGTTTCTGTTCTTTAATGTAGTCTACTGGTCCGTCTACCTGTAGAGTGGTGGGGGGTGGGGGTGGGGGGAGGTGGGGGGAGGGGGGGGAGGGGGAGGGGGGAGGAGGGGGAGGGAGGGAGGGAGGTGGAGGGGGAGGAGGGGAGGGAAGGGGGGAGGTGGAGGAGGAGAGGTGGAGGAGGTGGAGGGGGAGGGGGGAGGTGGAGGGGAGGGAGGGGGAGGGAGGTAGGAGGGGGGGAGTGGGGGAGGAGGGTGTGGGGGGAGGAGGAGGGGGGAGTGGGGGAGGGAGGGGAGGGAGGGGAGGGAGGTGGAGGGGGGAGGTGGGAGGGGGGGGGAGGTGGAGGGGGGGGGAGGAGGGGAGGGAGGGGGGAGGGAGGGGGGAGGGTGTAGTGGAGGGAGGGGGGAGGTGTAGTGGAGGGAGGGGGGAGGTGTAGTGGAGGGAGGGGGGAGGTGTAGTGGAGGGAGGGGGGAGGTGTAGTGGAGGGAGGGGGGGAGGTGTAGTGGAGGGAGGGGAGAGAGGGGGGAGGTGTAGGGGAGTGGACCACTACTTAATGGGCGCTCTTCCCGCTCTCGTTCTTTTCTTTAATGTGGTCTACTGGTCCGTCTACCTGTAGAGGTGTGGGGGAGGGGGTGGTGGGGGTGGGGGAGGGGGGAGGGGGGAGGGGGGAGGGGGGGTGGGGGGGGGAGGGGGGAGAGAGGGGGGAGGGGGGGTGGAAGGGGGAGGAGGAGGAGGGGGGGGGGTGGGGGAGTGGGACCACTAGCCCCGGGCGCTCTTCCCGCTCTCGTTCCTTTTCTTTAACGTGGTCTACTGGTCCGTCTACCTGTAGAGTGGGGGGGGTGGGGGGAGGGGAGGGGGGGAGGGGGTGGGGGGAGGGGGGAGGGGTGGGGGGGAGGGGCGGGGGGAGGGGGGTAGGAGGGGAGGGAGGGGGGAGGTGTAGTGGAGGGAGGGGGGAGGGGGGGAGGGTGGTGGGGGGGTGGAGGAGGAGGTGGAGGGGGTAGTGGTCTCCTGGTCCGTTTCCCTGTAGAGTGGGTGAGGGGCCAAGCCCCGCCCCCCTCCCCCCTCCTCCCCTCGCCCCCCCATTGCGCAACTTCTCGCTCAGACGTGGACAAAGCAGTCGCATGTTATGCACATGTACCACACGTCATCATCGTCGTCGTCATCGTCATCATCGTTGTTTGCTGCGTGTCTGTGTACGTGTCGATGTTGGGCGGTGACGCAGTGGTTTGTGGCGGCTCTCCCCTAGGTCCGCTCGGCCTCAAATGTGTTAGCTGGGCGCTGCGTGTGCGTGTGGGGGAGCGGTGGCGCCGCGGTTAGCGCCAGGGGGGAGACACACGGCAGCGAAGCCGAGTTCGATTCCGATACCGGCGACGATTTGCCTGAACCGGTCCTGGGCCTCCCCTAGGTCGGCTCGGCCTCAAACGAGCACCCGGTGTAGCGGTGCGGTGTGGAAACATCGCCGCTAGGGAGACAAAGGCGGCCGGGCGTGGTGCTGGCCATACAACCCACACCCCTCTGCGTGTCACGTGGTGTGCCGGCCTTCATAGGCGCTGCTGCTGCTGCTACTCGCTACTAACAGCACTTGCCCCTGACAGCCTATTGAGGCTATACCGGGGGGAGAGAACCTTTGTCTTTTGTGCGAAATATGAAATTGTATGGGGGCTTACTCTTAGTTCTTTCGGTAAAGTCACGTGGGTAAAAAAATGAAATTAATAAAATAAAATAAAAAATAAAAACAATAAAACCACGAGGTTTCAGAGGCAAAACAAGCTTCCGTCTTCAGGTGGAACTGTCATAGCAAAATATCTGTATCAAGATGCAGATACAAAATATCTGTATCAAGATGCAGATACAAAATATCTGTATCAAGATGCAGATATTAAGATGCAGATACAAAATATCTGTATCAAGATGCAGATATCAAGATGCAGATACAAAATATCTGTATCAAGATGCAGATATCAAGATGCAGATACAAAATATCCGTATCAAGATGCAGATATCAAGATGCAGATACAAAATATCTGTATCAGATGCAGATACAAAATATCTGTATCAAGATGCAGATACAAAATATCTGTATCAAGATGCAGATACAAAATATCTGTATCAAGATGCAGATACAAAATATCTGTATCAAGATGCAGATACAAAATATCTGTATCAAGATGCAGATACAAAATATCTGTATCAAGATGCAGATATTAAGATGCAGATACAAAATATCTGTATCAAGATGCAGATACAAAATATCTGTATCAAGATGCAGATACAAAATATCTGTATAGATGCAGATATTAAGATGCAGATACAAAATATCTGTATCAAGATGCAGATACAAAATATCTGTATCAAGATGCAGATACAAAATATCTGTATCAAGATGCAGATATTAAGATGCAGATACAAAATATCTGTATCAAGATGCAGATACAAAATATCTGTATCAAGATGCAGATACAAAATATCTGTATCAAGATGCAGATATTAAGATGCAGATACAAAATATCTGTATCAAGATGCAGATATCAAGATGCAGATACAAATATATGTATCAAGATGCAGATATCAAGATACAGATACAAAATATCTGTATCAAGATGCAGATACAAAATATCTGTATCAAGATGCAGATATTAAGATGCAGATTACAAAATATCTGTATCAAGATGCAGATACAAAATATCTGTATCAAGATGCAGATATTAAGATGCAGATACAAAATATCTAGATCAAGTATGCAGATATCAAGATGCAGTACAAAATATCTGTATCAAGTGCAGATACAAAATATCCGTATCAAGATGCAAGATACAAAATATCTGTATCAAGATGCAGATACCAACAAATCTGTATTCAAGATGCAGATACAAAATATCTGTATCAAGATGCAGATATTAAGATGCCGATATACAAAATATCTGTATCAAGATGCAGATATCAAGATGCAGATACAAAATATCTGTATCAAGATGCAGATATCAAGATGCAGATACAAAATATCCGTATCAAGATGCAGATATCAAGATGCAGATACAAATATCTGTATCAAGATGCAGATACAAAATATCTGTATCAAGAGCAGATACAAATATCTGTATCAAGATGCAGATACAAAATATCTGTATCAGATGCAGATACAAAATATCTGTATCAAGATGCAGATACAAAATATCTGTATCAAGATTGCAGATACAAAATATCTGTATCAAGATGCAGATATTAAGATGCAGATACAAATATCTGTATCAAGATGCAGATACAAAATATCTGTATCAAGATGCAGATATTAAGATGCAGATACAAAATATCTGTATCAAGATGCAGATATCAAGATGCAGATACAAAATATCTGTATCAAGATGCAGATACAAAATATCCGTATCAAGATGCAGATATCAAGATGCAGATACAAAATATCTGTATCAAGATGCAGATACAAAATATCTGTATCAAGATGCAGATACAAAATATCTGTATCAAGATGCAGATATTAAGATGCAGATACAAAATATCTGTATCAAGATGCAGATACAAAATATCTGTATCAAGATGCAGATACAAAATATCTGTATCAAGATGCAGATATTAAGATGCAGATACAAAATATCTGTATCAAGATGCAGATACAAATATTTGTATCAAGATGCAGATACAAAATATCTGTATCAAGATGCAGATATTAAGATGCAGATACAAAATATCTGTATCAAGATGCAGATACAAAATATCTGTATCAAGATGCAGATACAAAATATCTGTATCAAGATGCAGATATTAAGATGCAGATACAAAATATCTGTATCAAGATGCAGATATCAAGATGCAGATACAAAATATATGTATCAAGATGCAGATATCAAGATACAGATGCAAAATATCTGTATCAAGATGCAGATACAAAATATCTGTATCAAGATGCAGATATTAAGATGCAGATACAAAATATCTGTATCAAGATGCAGATACAAAATATCTGTATCAAGATGCAGATATTAAGATGCAGATACAAAATATCTGTATCAAGATGCAGATATCAAGATGCAGATACAAAATATCTGTATCAAGATGCAGATACAAATATCCGTATCAAGATGCAGATATCAAGATGCAGATACAAAATATCTGTATCAGATGCAGATACAAAATATCTGTATCAAGATGCAGATACAAAAATCTGTATCAAGATGCAGATATTAAGATGCAGATACAAAATATCTGTATCAAGATGCAGATACAAAATATCTGTATCAAGATGCAGATACAAAATATCTGTATCAAGATGCAGATATTAAGATGCAGATACAAAATATCTGTATCAAGATGCAGATACAAAATATCTGTATCAAGATGCAGATACAAAATATCTGTATCAAGATGCAGATATTAAGATGCAGATACAAAATATCTGTATCAAGATGCAGATACAAAATATCTGTATCAAGATGCAGATACAAAATATCTGTATCAAGATGCAGATACAAAATATCTGTATCAAGATGCAGATACAAAATATCTGTATCAAGATGCAGATATCAAGATGCAGATACAAAATATCTGTATCAAGATGCAGATATTAAGATGCAGATACAAAATATCTGTATCAAGATGCAGATATCAAGATGCAGATACAAAATATATGTATCAAGATGCAGATATCAAGATGCAGATACAAAATATCTGTATCAAGATGCAGATACAAAATATCTGTATCAAGATGCAGATATCAAGATGCAGATACAAAATATCTGTATCAAGATGCAGATACAAAATATCTGTATCAAGATGCAGATACAAAATATCTGTATCAAGATGCAGATACAAATATCTGTATCAAGATGCAGATATCAAGATGCAGATACAAATATCTGTATCAAGATGCAGATATCAAGATGCAGATACAAAATATCTGTATCAAGATGCAATTACAAAATATCTGTATCAGATGCAGATACAAAATATCTGTATCAAGATGCAGATACAAAATATCTGTATCAAGATGCAGATACAAAATATCTGTATCAAGATGCAGATACAAAATAATCTGTATCAAGATGCAGATACAGATATTTGCTGTGACAGTTTCCACCTGAAGACGGAAGCTTGTGTTGCCTCCGAAACGTCGTGATTTTTCATATTTTATTTTACTTTTATTAATTTTAATGTTTTACCTACGTGACTTCACCGAAAACACCTAAGAATATGAATCCTTGCAGTCACGAAAGCTTCAAATCTAGAATTGATACTGATTCTCTAGACAATCGCACACAGGCACACCCACGCATACCGGATTATAAGACGCATCCGATGACGTTATATGCATCTCAGCAGCGTCATTGTTTGAAGACAAGCAAAACTCTGCACCGGTTTCCACATGCAGTGTCTCATCAGCAGCAGCAGCAGCGGCAGGCTCTGCTTGAACGAGTGCTAAATGTAAGACAACAACAATCTTCTTAATTCTTTCGGTAAATATTCTTAGGTTCTTTCGGTAAAGTCACCAGGTAGGTAAAAACATTAAAAAGTAAAATAAAATAAAAATCACGACGTTTCGGAAGCAACACAAGCCTCCGTCTTCAGGTGGTACCGTCACAGCCACGACAGCTGTATCAAGTAAATGAGAGATTGCAGTAGCTACCACTCCGTTCATATAATGGTTGGAGAGGGTGGTGGGGCAAGGGCCGCATACTTTTTAAATCCTTTATATTAAGTTCGCTTGCTTGCTTGCGTGCTTGCGTGCTTGCTTGCTTGCTTACGACCGTGCAAATCTTTCGGTCGTTTTTTAACCCACTTCCCGTGATCCAATCGAGCTGACATTTTGCACACAGACTCGTTGTGCGTGACAATGCATTTTCGTCCTCTGGCTTGAGATGGCTGCCACCTATGGGTCAGATGATTGTCTGCAGTATTAAACAATTGGTAATTAAATATTTAATTTGTTTTCCCTACACAATGTAAAATTTTTAATTTTTTTTCCAAAATTTTACACTGTTTAGGGAAAACAAATTAAATATTTAATTACCAATTGTTTAATACTGCAGACAATCATCTGACCCATAGGTGGCAGCCATCTCAAGCCAGAGGACGAGAGGACTCTAGCCGCCACGCATATAAAGGATTTACAGTGAAAAACTTGTTTTTACGGGTTATACTTATTATTAATATGGTAAGGTGAGGCTTAAGAGGGCGAGCCTTTGTTATGGAGAGGTACGGTTTGTGACTCAACCTGTGACAGGGAGACAACCACTAAACATGGTAAACTGTAAAGTATGCGGCCCTTGCCCCACCACCCTCTCCAACCATTATATGAACGGAGTGGTAGCTCCTGCAATCTCTCATTTACTTGATACAGCTGTCGTGGCTGTGACGGTACCACCTGAAGACGGAGGCTTGTGTTGCCTCCGAAACGTCGTGATTTTTATTTTATTTTACTTTTTAATGTTTTTACCTACCTGGTGACTTTACCGAAAAAAACCTAAGAATATGAATCCTTGCAGTCACGAAAGCTTCAAATCTAGAATCTTTCGGTAAAGTCACCACGTAGAATGGAAATAATAAAATAATAAAAATAAAACATAATAAAATAATTCTCACGACGTTTCGGCCACAACGCAAGCAGCCGTCCTCAGGTGAAGAACAGGTCTGTCGAGAAGACAGCGTCTGAATGACTGAATGAATGAACCAAGAAGATGAATCCCTGAAGTCACGAAAGCTTTAAATCGAAACAACAACAATATGAATTGTGTCAAATGAATCCTCAACTTCCAACGATCAGTCGATGTGTGATCATCCAGCCTGTATCGTAGACTACTCGACTTTACCTGTAGAATCTACCTGTAGACTTTACCTGTAGATTCTACCTGTAGGCTCTACCTGTAAACTTTACCTGTAGATTCTACCTATAGACTCTTCATATAGACTTTACCTGTAGATTCTACCTGTAGATTTACCTGTAGACTTTACCTGTAGATTCTACCTATAGACTCTTCATATAGACTTTACCTGTAGATTCTACCTGTAGATTCTACCTGTAGACTCTACCTGTAGATTCTACTATAGACTCTACCTATAGACTCTACCTGTAGATTCTACCTGTAGACTCTACCTGTAGATTCTACCTATAGACTCTACCTATAGACTCTACCTGTAGATTCTACCTGTACACTTTACCTGTAGACTCTACCTGTAGATTCTACCTGTACACTTTACCTGTAGACTCTACCTGTAGATTCTACCTGTACACTTTACCTGTAGACTCTACCTGTAGATTCTACCTGTACACTTTACCTGTAGACTCTACCTGTACACTCTACCTGTACACTTTACCTGTAGACTCTACCTGTACACTCTACCTGTACACTTTACCTGTAGACTCTACCTGTAGATTCTACCTATAGACTCTACCTATAGACTATACCTGTACACTCTACCTGTAGACTTTACCTGTAGATTCTACCTATAGACTCTTCATATAGACTTTACCTGTAGATTCTACCTGTAGATTTTACCTGTAGACTTTACCTGTAGATTCTACCTATAGACTCTTCATATAGACTTTACCTGTAGATTCTACCTGTAGATTCTACCTGTAGACTCTACCTGTAGATTCTACCTATAGACTCTACCTATAGACTCTACCTATAGATTCTACCTGTAGACTCTACCTGTAGATTCTACCTATAGACTCTACCTATAGACTCTACCTGTAGATTCTACCTGTACACTTTACCTGTAGACTCTACCTGTAGATTCTACCTGTACACTTTACCTGTAGATTCTACCTGTACACTTTACCTGTAGACTCTACCTGTACACTTTACCTGTACACTTTACCTGTAGACTTTACCTGTAGATTCTACCTATAGACTCTTCATATAGACTTTACCTATAGACTCTACCTGTAGATTCTACCTGTAGACTCTACCTGTAGATTCTACCTATAGACTCTACCTATAGACTCTACCTGTAGATTCTACCTATACACTTTACCTGTAGACTCTACCTGTAGATTCTACCTATAGACTCTACCTATAGACTCTACCTGTACACTCTACCTGTACACTCTACCTATAGATTCTGCCTGTAGACTCTACCTGTAGACTCTACCTGTAGACTCTACCTGTAGACTCTACCTATAGACTCTACCTGTACACTCTACCTGTAGATTCTACCTGTAGACTCTACCTGTACACTCTACCTGTACACTCTACCTATAGATTCTACCTGTAGACTCTACCTGTAGACTTCAGAGTCGCCACGTTACGGCGATATAAAGCGAAAACGTGCACGATATATACGGGAATGTTTGTCTTTGGTGTACACACGTGTGTGTGTGTGTGTACACACACACACGTGTGTGTGTCTGTACACACACACGTGTGTGTGTGTACAGACACACACACACGTGTGTGTGTGTACACGTGTGTGTTTACACGTGTGTGTGTGTACACGTGTGTCTGTGTTTACAAGTGTGTGTGTTTACAAGTGTTTGTGTTTACAAGTGTGTGTGTACACGTGTGTGTGTTTACACGTGTGTGTGTGTACACGTGTGTTTACACGTGTGTGTATGTGTACACGTGTGTGTACATGTGTGTGTACACGTGTGTGTGTACACGTGTGTGTGTGTGTACACGTGTGTGTGTGTACAAGTGTGTGTACACAAGTGTGTGTGTACAAGTGTGTGTACACAAGTGTGTGTGTACACGTGTGTGTACACGTGTGTGTGTGTACACGTGTGTATGTTTACAAGTGTGTGTGTGTACACAGCTGTGTTTACAAGTGTATGTGTGTTTACAAGTGTGTGTGTGTACACGTGTGTGTGTGTACACGTGTGTGTACACGTGTGTGTGTACATGTGTGTGTACACGTGTGTGTGTGTACACGTGTGTGTGTTTACAAGTGTGTGTGTGTGTACACGTGTGTGTGTGTACACGTGTGTGTGTACACGTGTGTGTGTGTACACGTGTGTACATATCTGTGTGTGTACACGTGTATGTACACGTGTGTGTTTACAAGTGTGTGTGTACACGTGTGTGTGTGTACACGTGTGTGTGTTTACAAGTGTGTGTGTGTACACATCTGTGTTTACAAGTGTGTGTGTTTACACGTGTGTGTGTGTACACGTGTGTGTGTACACGTGTGTGTGTGTTTACACATCTCCGCCGGTTGTAAACATTTAGGCTGGCCTGCCTACGCTCAATCCTGGGTTTAACCAGGCTGGATTGTGCGAGGAGCTCACAAATCCTTGTAAGATCTGGGTAAAGTCCCATCGGTGAGCTCCTCTGGCAGGCAAGGCTGCGTTGGCTGGGTCATGTAGCCCCATGCCCAGCCACCGCATGCCTAAACAGCTTTTGTTCGGCCGGATCGAGGGGGCTAAACGGGCGCGGCACGGGCTAGAGAGGAGATGGAGTGACGTGGTACAGGAGGACGTGGAGCTGAGTGGACTTGCCGATGACTGGTACCAGCGGTGTCAAGATCGGCCTCTGTGGAGGAGGCTCGTGATGGACGCTACTGGACAGTTGGAGGCAGTCGTCCTCCAACAACAACGGAGGGCGGAGGAGCGACGCTCACAACAACGAGCGGAGCGCCGGGTGGCTAAAGCACAGCAAGTTGGCACAGTAGGGGGCACAGGTGGTGCATAAGCCAGTCATCTCAGTCAGTCGACCCGTGGCACCTGCTGGGTCTGCCCCGTGACCTCCTGCCAGCGGGCGTTCTACACTTCACGTGGTAGCCTCAAGGTGCACATGGCCTGGCACAAGCGTCGTGGTAACGTCACCGCCACTTAGTGGCGAATGGCGGTCGTTGTGTGTACACATGCGTGTGTACACACAGATATGTATGTGTACACACGCATGTGTGTGTATAGCGAAAAACAAGACCACTTTCCCGACATGGTACGCCAGAGGTCGCAAACGGGTTTTGATTCCTTACCCGTACCCGGCCCCGGCTGCACCAGGGTCGCAAATGGGTACCCGTACCCGGGTAATTGTTCCCTACCGTACCCTACCCGAAATGAGTGACAAACGGTGACTCACCAGTGACTCACGGCCTACACGTACCCGTACCCGGCCGCACCAGGGTCGCAAACGGGTACCCGTACCCATACCCGGCCGGGTACGAGTAGCCGGGTATCGGGTAGGGTACGGGTAGGGTACGGGTACCTGATTGCGACCTCTGGATAAAGCCATGTTGCAGGCGAGGGTGGGTTGATTCTAGGAACTTGAATTGTGAGAAGAGACAAGACGTTGGGAAATGAGTGACAAACGGTGACTCACCAGTGACTCACGGCCTACCCGTACCTGTACCCGGTCGGGTACGGGTAGCCGGGTATCGGGTAGGGTACGGGTATCGGGTACCCGGTTACGACCCCTGTGGTACGCATACAAATGGACGGCGGTCAGGGAGTGTGTTCAAAGGCCTTCGACTGGTCCAGGGTAGGCCTCAAAGAGGATTTGGTTCGGAGCCGGAGGGTTCAACCCGATTGGTTGAGAAATTCTAATGTAAGAGGCGGGAAAAACGAGGGTGAGACGGGGGAGGGTAACGGTTGATGACCGTTAGAGAAGGATGACGAGGATTGGCTGAGGGAAATGGGGGTGAGCTACCCGTACCCGGCCGGGTACGGGTAGACGGGTACCCGTTTGCGACCCTGGTGCGGCCGGGTACGGGTAGGCCGTGAGTTACTGGTGAGTCACCGTGATTGTCACTCATTTCCCAACGTCTTGTCTCTTCTCACAATTCAAGTTCCTAGAATCAACCCACCCGCGCCTGCAACATGGCTTCATCCCAGAGGTCGCAATCAGGTACCCGATACCCGTACCCTACCCGTACCCGGCCGGGTACGGGTAGAGTACGGGTACGTACGGGAAGGGTACGGGTAGGGTACGGGTATGGGTAGAGTACGGGTATGGGTAGGGTACAGGTAGGGTACGGGTATGGGTAGGGTACGGGTAGGGTATGGGTATGGTAGGGTACGGGTACGGCCGGGTACTGGTACCCGTTTGCGACCCTGGTGCGGCTGGGTACGGGTACGGGTAGGCCGTGAGTCACTGGTGAGTCACCGTTTGTCACTCATTTCCCAACGTCTTGTCTCTTCTCACAATTCAAGTTCCTAAAATCAACCCACCCGCGCCTGCAACATGGCTTCATCCCAGAGGTCGCAATCAGGTACCCGATACCCGTACCCTACCCGTACCCGGCTAAATGGGGGCTCTGGACGGGTACAAGGGGCTGGTAACCCCTCCACCTTCAATAAATTACCACTAAACCACAACGGAAATATCTAACTAATAAGCTTGTGCCGGAGGCCCCGGGGGGACAGGCGTCTATGACGTCTTCTGGCCAAACCCAATGTGGCGGAGCCAGGGGGGGTTCATCCAGAAACATCAAAAAGCCACTTCGTGTGGCCACGTGGAATGTTCGAACGCTCACTGCGGAGGAGAGGCTGCCACTCCTCTGTCGGGAGCTGGACCGGTACCGCCTGGATCTCTGCAGTATTCAGGAGGTCTGGTGGACCAGCTCTGGCTCCTGCCACCATGAGGGCTGGACAGCCCTCTACTCGGGGCACGAGACTGCCAAACAACAGGGAGTGGCTCTTCTTCTGAACATAAGAATGAAGAGGGCGTGGGAGCGTGGCGGTGAGGTGTGGGAAGCTGTAAGCGCCATGCTGCTGTGGGCTCGCGTTCCCATCAACCAGAGGTGACGAGTGGTGGTCGTGATCACTTATGCCCCCACCGAAGATGAATATCATTGGAGGGATACAGGCAAGACTGATGAGTCAGATGCCTTCGATGACCTGTCATGGGTGCTAGTTAAAGTGGCCTCTTGGGATGGAGTCATCTTGTTGCATGACTTTAATGCCCGAGTGGGTGATGATGCTGGCACCTGGTCTGGAGTGATTGGAAGGCATGGGCCAGATGAAAGTTGCAATCGAGAATTTCATCATCATCATCGCTTGCAGCTGGGGTTGGCATCATCCCACACTCCTCCTGATGCCGAGGGGAATTGGGCGAGGTTTAGGACTGTGGCTCATGCAGCTGCAATGGCTGCTTTGGGTACGCGGTCCAGACCTCCCCATAGACCCTGGCTGACAGAGGAGGTGTTCAGGATAGTTGAGAAAAAGCGACAGGCCCACTCTCATTGGCTACAGCATCCCACGTAAGATAATGAGGAGGCTTACCATACACAACCTTCACTCAGAGGTTCGGAGAGGTGTGCAAGGATGGGTGGTGGTCGCAGGTTGCTGAGGTTGATGGAGTCTGCCTCAGTAGCGTGCGATCACAAATCACTCTTTAACTGCAACGAAAAAGTAACTTGCAGCGCCACACCTCGGCCTCGGCAAGGTAAGGTAATTGTGCCCTTTTTACCTGGTAAAAGGGTAAAGGTAAAGGTGTCGACATGCCAAGGGGCAATGGTAAAAGGTAGGCTCGTTGCTTTTTACCTTTTTACCTTACCTGCTAAATGGTTAAAGGTAGGGTAGAGTGATTGTATTGTGGTAACGTAAAAGGTAAGGTAAAAGGTAGGCTCGTTGTTTTTACACTTTTACCTTACCTGCTAAAGGGTAAAAAGTAGGGTAGAGTGATTGTATTGTGGTAAGGTAAAAGGTAGGGTAAAGGTAGGCTCGTTGTTTTAAAATTCTTTATATTAAGTTCACTTGTTTGCGTGCTTGCTTGCGTGCTTGCTTGCTTGCTTGCTTACGACCGTGCAAACCTTTCGTCGTTTTTTAACCCACTTCCCGTGATCCAATCGAGCTGACAGTTTGCACACAGACTCGTTGTGCGAGACAATTAATGTTCGTGAAAAAAAAATTAAAAATTTTACACTGTTTAGGGAAAACAAATTAAATATTTAATTACCAATTGTTTAATACTGGCAGACAATCATCTGACCCATAGGTGGCAGCCATCTCAAGCCAGAGGACGAGAGGACTCTAGCCGCCACGCATATAAAGGATTTAGAGTGAAAAACTTTGTTTTTTACGGGTTAATTTTTTAAATCCTTTATATTAAGTTCACTTGCTGGCTTGCTTACGACCGTGCAAACCTTTCGGTCGTGTTTTAACCCACTTCCCGTGATACAATCGAGCTGACATTTTGCACACAGACTCGTTGTGCGAGACAATTAATGTTAATGAAATTTTTTTTCCAAAATTTTACATTGTGTAGGGAAAACAAATTAAATATTTAATTACCAATTGTTTAATACTGCAGACAATCATCTGACCCATAGGCGGCAGCCATCTCAAGCCAGAGGACGAAAATGCATTGTCACGCACAACGAGTCTGTGTGCAAAATGTCAGCTCGATTGTATCACGGGAAGTGGGTTAAAAAACGACCGAAAGATTTGCACGGTCCTAAGCAAGCAAGCAAGCACGCAAGCGAACTTAATATAAAGGATTTAAAAACGAACCACTTGCAACCGTGTGTCGGCTCTCCTTTACAGGGGAAAGAAAAGTGAGCCAATCTCTGACCCCAAGGAACAGGTTTGCGGATTTTCTGCGAATTTCTGTAAGCTCTTGGGGGAGAGGGAAATTCCTCAGCCTGGAAAACATCACGGGGAAAAGTGGGGATGACCCTGCTGAGGCTGCGGTGCCTCAAATATTGGAAGAAGTGGTCAACCCCTGTGGGTGGCTGGCTGAAGTTCCGTCTGTTTAGGAAGTACTGAAGGCGATCCAGAATATGAGACCAGGAAAGGCACCGCGCAGAGATGATCTCCCAAGCGAAATGCTGAGGGAGGGTGGCGTTTGTGCACAGACTACCCTATATGACATCATAACAACAGTCTGGACCACTGGACGGGTTCCGCAGGATTGGAAGGATGCCCTGGTAGTGTCTCCCTCTTTAAAAAGGGGGACCGCACAGACTGTAACAACTACAGGGGCATCTCACTCCTCAGTGTGCAGGGAAAGGTCCTGGCAAGGATTATTCAACATCGCCTTGCTAGGCACGCTGAGGAGAGGCTTGCGGAGCCCCAATGTGGACCTGCACAGATGCCCTATTTTCTGTCCGTCTGCTACAGCAGAGGTGTAGAATTGCAACAAGACCTACATATTTGCTTTGTTAACCTGATCAAGGCCTATGATACCATCAGTAGGCCTGGGCTCTGGGTTGTTCTTCGTGCTTCCGGAGTCCCTGACTCTCTGCTCACGTTCATTAAGGACCTTCATGATGGTGAGCGGGCCCGGGTTAAACTACGTGGCCGGGAGTCGGAGCCATTCCCTGTTCACCTTGGGGTGCAATAGGAACGTTTTCTGGCTCCCACATTATTTCACATCTATTTCGACTACGTAGTTCGTGAAACCTTTGATGGCTGTACCAGAGTAATTTCATCTGGTACAGATACAGTGGGAGGCTGATCAATGCCCAGTGCGGTCAAGGGATGGCTCCCTATTGCTCAACCACGTTACGTATGCCGATTATCTGGTAATTGCCGCTCACTCAGAGGAGGAGTTGGAGACGCTGCTGCTGAACCTGGAGCGTGACACTAAGAGGTGGGGCCTTACCATCAGCCCCACCAAAACTAAGCACCTGCCTGGGTATTTTGTACCATCGGACACTCCACCCCCACAACTCCCAATCGGGTATAAGGCAGTTGTGGAGAGAGTGGAGAGTTTCTCATACCTGGGGAGTGTGCTCATGACCGGCTCCGGTTTAACAGCAGAGGTCTCACTCCGAATCAGTCGAGCGGCAATATCTTTCAATAGATTGCTGAACGCTGTGTGGAAGCTACCTAGTCCATTGCTCCACACGAAGCTTCGGGTCTTCTCGGCCACGGTCAATGCCCTCCCTTCTCTACGCTTGTGAAATGTGGACCGCTCTAATGGAACATCTGCGCTGGTTAGAAACATTTAGGCTGGCCTGCCTACGATCCATCCTGGGTTTAACCAGGCTGGATTGTGTGAGAAGCTCACAAATCCTTGAAAGATGTGGACAAAGTCCCATCGGTGAGCTCCTCCGGCAGGCAAGGCTGCGTTGGCTGGGCCATGTAGCCCGCATGCCCAGCCACCGCATGCCTAAACAACTTTGTTCGGCCGGATCGAGGGGGCTAAACGGGCGCGGCACGGGCGAGAGAAGAGATGGAGTGATGTGGTACAGGAGGACGTGGAGCTGAGTAGACTTGCCGATGACTGGTACCAGCGGTGTCAAGATCGGCCTCTGTGGAGGAGGCTCGTGACGGACGCTACTGGGCAGTTGGAGGCAGTCGCCCTCCAGCAACAACGGAGGGCGGAGGAGCGACGCTCACAACAACGAGTGGTACGCCGGGCAGCTAAAATGCATCAAGTTGGCACAGTGGGGGGGTACAGCTGGTGCATCTGTAGTGGCGGTGCACGCTGACAAGGTGGGGGCGTGTGTGTGCGCGCGCCGGGCGTGGCTACATCGAGTGTGAGGGTGTTGACGCACGCCGACAGTGATGGATCACGGGGCGGCGCTGGGTGCGTGGTTGTGCACGCAGACACGATGTGGGAAACAGGATCGTGGGCAGCGCGCTGAGTGATTGGTCAACTTGGGTGGGTGCTCTCAGCGACGTCCGCATGGAGGACTATAAAGGGGGACGCGCGGGAGCACTCGGGGAGTGATTACCAGCTGAAGATCGAAGACGGAGTTGAAGAGATAGGGCCCTGAGACCCCTAGTCCCGCTGTCCTTGTAAGGGCCGGGACCCTGTGCGGCTCAGAGGCGAGGCTGTGGGACCCGGGGCCTGGCGTCCATGTGGGACGAGGCTGTGGGACCCAGAGTCGAGACTAATAACCCAGCCGGGTGGGTTCCGAGAAGCTACGGGGCGTAAGAGCCCGTGTGGGTATAGCCAGGGGAACCTCGTGGGTTATGTGGCAGTTGCCACCCGTGTAATATAAGTTGGTGTTAATAAAAGGTGTGCTACCCGTCAGAGTCGTCTCCCGCCAAGTACTACTTTACAACTGGCGTCAGAAGTAAACCTGTCCTCACAAACGATGGATACCAGGAAGACTACCCGTACCCACGAGCGAGGTCGGGAAGACGACGGCGTACTGGAGCCACAAGCCTCGGCGGACTTTCGAGGAGCACCTCCAGCGGTTGAGAGGGGTGTTCCTCAGGATGCGTTCCGCTAAATTAAAATTTAAACCCGCTAAATGTCACCTGCTTCGGGAATTGGTCCGGTACTTGGGGCATATTGTTGGCCGTTCAGGGATCTCCACAGACCCTGCTAAGACGCACTGTGTCAGCTCATGGCCAACGCCAACCTCAGTCACTGAAGTCCGCAGCTTCATAGGATTCGCCTCCTACTACCGCCGTTTTGTCGAACATTTTGCCACCATAGCCAGGCCCTTACACGCTTTAACCGCTAAAGGGGTAAGGTTTCACTGGGGCTCAGATGAGGAGGCTGCGTTCTGCTCCCTTCGGGACACCTTGGTGCGGGCTCCCCCCTTGTGTTACCCCGATTTCACGCAACCGTTTCTGCTTGACACGGATGCCAATAACACGGGTATCGGGGGAGTGCTCTCACAGGTGGTCGGGGGGGTCGAACGGGTGGTTGCCTACGGTAGTAGAGTTCTGTCACCCGCGGAACAACGCTACTTTGTGACACGTCGTGAATTGCTAACGATCGTTTTTTTTTATACAGCAATTCAGACCGTATCTTTACGGACGTCATTTTACTGTTCGTACGGACCACGCGGCTCTCCAATACGCAATGCGGGTGGCGCAACCCTCCGGCCAATTGTCCCGATGGCTGGAGGTCCTCCAAGACTACCAGTTCACGACGATTTACCGTAAGGGATTGCGGCACTCTAATGCGGATGCCTTGTCGCGGTTGTCGCCTCGCTCGGAATGCGCATGTCTTCTGGGATCGGCACGGTGTAAACCCCCTGTCGCCGCTCGCGCGGAAGTTTCGCTTGCCGCCACTGACGCTCCAGAGGTCGATGTGCCCGCCGCTCCTACGGGCGGGGACTCGTTACTCGCGTTACCTCTCCAAATGGCCGACAGCTCCCTACTCACGCTGCGTCGGAAGGCAGAGGCTCCTGAGGGGGGGGAGACGCGGGTCAGTTCATGGGTGGTCAGACAGGGCCTCCTGATGAAGTGGGACAATATGTCCCGGCGCCATACGCTCGTTGTGCCATCTGCTATACGGGGTAGGGTCGTTCTGGCTGCTCTCGAACGCCTCATGCATTTGGGATTTCACAAAACGCTTGCCCTTCTCCAACGGGACTATTATTGGCCGGGTATGGGGAGCGACGTGACAAACATCCTCAAGGGATGTGTGGGGTGCGCTCGAAGGAAACCGCCACAAATAGCGGCTAATCCACCACTACAATCCATTCAGGTTTCGCGCACGAACGAACTGGTGGCGCTCGACATTTTGGGGCCCTTTCCCGCTACACCTAGGGGTAACAAATACCTGCTGGTTGGCGTAGAATACTTCACCCGATGGCCCATGGCGTGGCCACTCGCCAACCAGTCGGCTGCGGCGGTGGCGGACGCCTTTGTCCAGGGCTATGTTTTGGACAAAGGCGCCCCCGAACGCTTGCTGACGGACCAAGGGAAGAATTTTTCGAGCGTTTTGTTGCGCGAGGTGTGCGACCGGTTGGGTACGAAAAAAGTGCGTACCTCCCCGTACCACCCGCAGACTGATGGAATGGTTGAACGTCTAAACAGGACGATTACTTCTATGCTGTGCCAACAGGTCTGCAACGATCAGGTTGATTGGGACTTGCAGGTACCTGGGGTACTCGCGGCCTATCGAATGGCCCCCCATGCGGCAACGGGGTTTTCCCCATTTTTTCTCATGTATGGGCGGGAGGCTGATCCGCCTATGGATGTCCAACTGGGGATTTCCCAGCCACGTGCGAAATCCAAATTGGCCGACCACATCAAATTTAATATCGCCAAACTGGCTGAAGCGCGAGAGGCTGCGAGGTTGAATTCGAGGTCGCGCCAGGTCGCTAACGAGAGGTTGCATGACCGAAAAGTGTATACGCACGATTGGAAAACAGGCGATAAGGCCTGGTTGCATTGCCCACATGCACCGTTGGTTACGTCCCCTAAATTGTTGAGACCATGGAGGGGACCTGTGGAAATCGTGCGTATTGCGCGACCCCAGTGTATCCAGATTAAATGGGGAAAACGCCGTTGGTACATACACTCCTCCCGGCTGAAACCTTTCGCGGCAACCCATGACTTCCCTTTGTGCCGTAACGACCGAGCGTGTGATGGGGCCGTCGGCTCGGGGTGGGAGGTGTCGCAGTCTGATCCTCACGTGTCTCCGCCTGACCTACTCCCAGGTGTCGCGGACCTGACGGCTGCTGACCGCCGAGAGCCGGAACCCCGAGGCGCGCACGGATCTACAATACCTGCCCCGTGCCTCCCTGGACTGCCGGCGCCACCGGACGGTCAACCGCGTCTCGTGCCGTACGACGGACCGGCCAGGCGGACTCGTGCTAAGACACGCCACTTTTCCTGAGGGGGGGCCCGAGATTGCGGCTCGGCGCCACGTTCCCCTTCTGCCCGGTGCATTGCCCCGTTCAAGGGGTGGTCGGAAATGAAGGGACGCTGCACGAGTCATTTTTGTATATACGTTTATTGTTGTCGCTCGCCGCTTGTACACATTGTTCTTGTTGTTGCGGTGGTATGCTCTGCTTACGGATGGGGGAGTTCTTATTGTATTGTGTTGTTGTTATTGTTGCTGGTGTTACGGGGCACACGCTAAATGGGGAGGGAAATAAAAATGTTTTAGCAGCCGGGTCGGCTGCGAGCTATGTGGTAGGGGGTGATGTAGTGGCGGTGCGCGCTGACAAGGTGGGGGCGTGTGTGTGCGCGCGCCGGGCGTGGCTACATCGGGTGTGAGGGTGTTGACGCACGCCGACAGTGATGGATCACGGGGCGGCGCTGGGTGCGTGGTTGTGCACGCAGACACGATGTGGGAAACAGGATCGTGGGCAGCGCGCTGAGTGATTGGTCAACTTGGGTGGGTGCTCTCAGCGACGTCCGCATGGAGGACTATAAAGGGGGACGCGCGGGAGCACTCGGGGAGTGATTACCAGCTGAAGATCGAAGACGGAGTTGAAGAGACAGGGCCCTGAGACCCCTAGCCCCGCTGTCCTTGTAAGGGCCGGGACCCTGTGCGGCTCAGAGGCGAGGCTGTGGGACCCGAGGCCTGGTGTCCATGTGGGACGAGGCTGTGGGACCCAGAGCCGAGACTAATAACCCAGCCGGGTGGGTTTCGAGAAGCTACGGGGCGTAAGAGCCCGTGTGGGTGTAGCCAGGGGAACCTCGTGGGTTATGTGGCAGTTGCCACCCGTGTAATATAAGTTGGTGTTAATAAAAGGTGTGCTACCCGTCAGAGTCGTCTCCCGCCAAGTACTACTTTACAACTGGCGTCAGAAGTAAACCTGTCCTCACAAACGATGGATACCAGGAAGACTACCCGTACCCACGAGCGAGGTCGGGAAGACGACGGCGTACCGGAGCCACAAGCCTCGGGAGGCGAGGACGATGAGATGCCGCCGATGCAGCACCTCGCGGCGATGGCCGACGCTCCGCTCGCCTCCACCACCGGCCTTCAGGATGCACACTCCCGCCTGGCGGAGTTGCTGCTCGCCGCTGCTTCGATTTTGTCAGATATCACTGCTTCAGGAGGCGGGAGGACGACTACGAGGTTGGAGGAGGGAGCGCGGCCGGCGGGATCCCGCCAGAACGCGCTTCGCGCCGAAAGTTTTAAAATTGGCGCCATTTTCGAGGGTCCACCAGCGATTGGCGGGAAGCGTGGATACCACGTGGTCGGGGACCTCCACTCCACACAGCCTGCGTCATTGGCGCGCGCCGAGACTCTCCACCATGCGCCTGCCGACGGAGCCGACATTTTCCTTAACTACAGCGGTGCGCGGGAAAACCAGTCATCGGGGGACGACGAGCAGGTCCTCCAACAGAGACTGCCCGCGCTGACGGCGTTCAAGGCGGACGGGGGCGACTGGGGGGCCTTCCAACGAAGGTTCCTCACGCATCAGGAGATGTTGGGGTGGTCCGACACCACTGCCCTACACGCGCTGCCGGCGACGCTCGACGACGACGCACTTGCGGCCTTCACATCCGCCCCAAGGTCGTCCCGCTCAACGCTCCAGGCCGCGCTGCATCTCATGGCTAAGGTGTTCGGACCGCCCTCCACCTGTCGCCACCAGTTTTACGAACGGCGTAAGGTGGATGGAGAAACTACGCTCGCCTATCGTACATCGCTGCTCGCCCTGGCGGACGCCGCTTTTCCCCGCATGGACAAGGAGGGGAAGGACGCCATGGTGACAGAGCAGCTGCTGGCGTTGGCTCACGGTCTGGGAGTGCCCATCAATACGGCGGACGAGATGGACATCTGCTCCTTGGGGGTGGCGACAAGTATTCACGCACACGAGGTCCTCAAGCGAAAGCGGTCGGTCATCTGTGCTTCGGCGGGGATCGCGACACCAGCCGCGACGGTCGCCGAGCCTCAGACTGCTACGGCTCGGGAGGAGGCCTTCACCGTGTCAAGACCGGGGGAGTGGAGATTGGGAGGTCGTTCGCCCGTACGATCCCGCAAGCTGGAGCAACCGAAACCTACGACGTCCCTCGTCTTGTGTTACAACTGCGGCCTCGGGGTCACGTCGCGTCCGGGTGCCGGGCTCCGCGTCAGCGCGCCACGGGACCACGTCAGGACGACGACCAAGGCCCCAAGTCATCCCAGCAAACCCCGGCAAGTCGCGGCACCCCACACGCTCGGTCCACATACACGGCACACTCGGGTCGCCGCTTCGCGGTGGGGGGACCGCGTATGGGTACCGGGGATTCGGTTCGGCGAGTGGGGTTCGTACACGGCCCGGGCGCAGTCGAATGGTCAGAGTTGGCCCACAGGATAGTGGCTGCGTCGTCCGGGTCGTCCGTAGTAACGGGGTTTATTGATGGGGTCGAGGTCCGGGTGCTGGTGGACACAGGTGCGTCGGCCACTATCATTTCGGACCTTATTTATAACATCCTTCCCGTCCAATGCCGGCCCCTTCTCCCGGTGGACGTACCGTTTTACGCGGCGAACGGGGGATCTTTGGGAATCATCGGACAGATTCGGGTGACTATTTGTATTGGTGATATCAAATTGGCGGGTCCCATTTTTGTGTCATCATCTCTGGCAGTTCCTTGTTTACTGGGCACGGACTTTCTGGCTAAAATGCCCATTAAAATTCTCATTGATCAGGCCTGCATTGAGCTTCCATCGGGTCGGCGGGTTGCATTTTTAACGAGTCCTACCAAAATACGCACGGTTTGTGCAATGGTTCAGGCGCTGGCAACTCAGACTGTGCGGGTGCCCCCGGGATCGCAAATGTTGGTACCCCTTCGGTTGCGAAAACCCCTCGGGATCGACACGGGGGAACAAGGTAATCTGTTGGGCCCGTCAAACAGAGCTGTTGGGGGCCTCGAATTAGCAGTAGCTCAGACCATGGTGCGGGCGGACAGGGATCCGTTCGTGATGGTTCTGAATACGGGGTCGCGGCCAGCTCTGATTACACAGGGCACGGTGCTGGCTCACACGGCGCCGCTACCCGTCGACGAACAGCTCGTTGCGCATGCCGACTCTAGCCTCGATACGCATCCTCCATCGGAAGAGGGGACAGAATGGTTGGATTCGTTGTGTGCTGGGTCTAGTGACTTGTCTAGTGTGCAGTTGGGAGCGTTGAGGGGCCTGCTACTCGAATTCGCCGACATCTTTAGCAGACACAAGTACGATATTGGCTGCACGGACTTGTTGCGCCACCACATAGCGACCGGTGATGCGGCCCCTATTCGGCAAAATCCCTTCCGGCTCAGCCCAGCCGAGAAGGAGCATGTGATATCGGCTGTTGATGACATGTTGGCTGCCGACATTATTTCGCCCTCTTCCAGTCCGTGGGGGGCTCCCATCGTCCTTGTTAAAAAACAGGACGGGTCCTTGCAGTTTTGTGTGGATTTTCGCCGCCTAAATAAAATCTCTATGGCCGATGCGTATCCACTCCCCAGGATGGATGAGTCGCTGGATGCCTTGGCGGGAGCACAGTATTTTTCAACGCTTGACCTGCTTTCAGGATTTTGGCAATTGCCCCTCGATGAGGAATCAAAACCTAAGACCGCTTTCCGGACACCAGGAGGCCTATTTGAATTCAATCGATTGCCCATGGGCTTACATTCCGCTCCCGCCACGTTCCAGAGGCTCATGGAATTGGTTTTGTCAGGACTCCAATGGGATACCTGTTTGATCTACCTCGATGATATCATCGTTTTCAGCCGGACTTTCGAGGAGCACCTCCAGCGGTTGAGAGGGGTGTTCCTCAGGATGCGTTCCGCTAAATTAAAATTTAAACCCGCTAAATGTCACCTGCTTCGGGAATCGGTCCGGTACTTGGGGCATATTGTTGGCCGTTCAGGGATCTCCACAGACCCTGCTAAGACGCACTGTGTCAGCTCATGGCCAACGCCAACCTCAGTCACTGAAGTCCGCAGCTTCATAGGATTCGCCTCCTACTACCGCCGTTTTGTCGAACATTTTGCCACCATAACCAGGCCCCTACACGCTTTAACGGCTAAAGGGGTAAGGTTTCACTGGGGCTCAGATGAGGAGGCTGCGTTCTGCTCCCTTCGGGACGCCTTGGTGCGGGCTCCCCCCTTGTGTTACCCCGATTTCACGCAACCGTTTCTGCTTGACACGGATGCCAATAACACGGGTATCGGGGGAGTGCTCTCACAGGTGGTCGGGGGGGTCGAACGGGTGGTTGCCTACGGTAGTAGAGTTCTGTCACCCGCGGAACAACGCTACTGTGTGACACGTCGTGAATTGCTAGCGATCGTTTTTTTTATACAGCAATTCAGACCGTATCTCTACGGACGTCATTTTACTGTTCGTACGGACCACGCGGCTCTCCAATACGCAATGCGGGTGGCGCAACCCTCCGGCCAATTGTCTCGATGGCTGGAGGTCCTCCAAGACTACCAGTTCACGACGATTTACCGTAAGGGATTGCGGCACTTGAATGCGGATGCCTTGTCGCGGTTGTCGCCTCGCTCGGAATGCGCATGTCTTCTGAGATCGGCACGGTGTAAACCCCCTGTCGCCGCTCGCGCGGAAGTTTCGCTCGCCGCCACTGACGCTCCAGAGGTCGATGTGCCCGCCGCTCCTACGGGCGGGGACTCGTTACTCGCGTTACCTCTTATCGAGTGGGGCCGTCTCCAAATGGCCGACAGCTCCCTACTCACGCTGCGTCGGAAGGCAGAGGCTCCTGAGGGGGGGGAGACGCGGTTCAGTTCATGGGTGGTCAGACAGGGCCTCCTGATGAAGTGGGACAATATGTCCCGGCGCCATACGCTCGTTGTGCCATCTGCTATACGGGGTAGGGTCGTTCTGGCTGCTCACGAACGCCTCATGCATTTGGGATTTCACAAAACGCTTGCCCTACTCCAACGGGACTATTATTGGCCAGGTATGGGGAGCGACGTGGCAAACATCCTCAAGGGATGTGTGGGGTGCGCTCAAAGGAAACCGCCACAAATAGCGGCTAATCCACCGCTACAATCCATTCAGGTTTCGCGCACGAACGAACTGGTGGCGCTCGACATTTTGGGGCCCTTTCCCGCTACACCTAGGGGTAACAAATACCTGCTGGTTGGCGTAGAATACTTCACCCGATGGCCCATGGCGTGGCCACTCGCCAACCAGTGGGCTGCGGCGGTGGCGGACGCCTTTGTCCAGGGCTATGTTTTGGACAAAGGCGCCCCCGAACGCTTGCTGACGGACCAAGGGAAGAATTTTTCGAGCGTTTTGTTGCGCGAGGTGTGCGACCGGTTGGGTACGAAAAAAGTGCGTACCTCCCCGTACCACCCGCAGACTGATGGAATGGTTGAACGTCTAAACAGGACGATTACTTCTATGCTGTGCCAACAGGTCTGCAACGATCAGGTTGATTGGGACTTGCAGGTACCTGGGGTACTCGCGGCCTATCGAATGGCCCCCCATGCGGCAACGGGGTTTTCCCCATTTTTTCTCATGTATGGGCGGGAGGCTGATCCGCCTATGGATGTCCAACTGGGGATTTCCCAGCCACGTGCGAAATCCAAATTGGCCGACCACATCAAATTTAATATCGCCAAACTGGCTGAAGCGCGAGAGGCTGCGAGGTTGAATTCGAGGTCGCGCCAGGTCGCTAACGAGAGGTTGCATGACCGAAAAGTGTATACGCACGATTGGAAAACAGGCGATAAGGCCTGGTTGCATTGCCCACATGCACCGTTGGTTACGTCCCCTAAATTGTTGAGACCATGGAGGGGACCTGTGGAAATCGTGCGTATTGCGCGACCCCAGTGTATCCAGATTAAATGGGGAAAACGCCGTTGGTACGTACACTCCTCCCAGCTGAAACCTTTCGCGGCAACCCATGACCTCCCTTTGTGCCGTAACGACCGAGCGTGTGATGGGGCCGTCGGCTCGGGGTGGGAGGTGTCGCAGTCTGATCCTCACGTGTCTCCGCCTGACCTACTCCCAGGTGTCGCGGACCTGACGGCTGCTGACCGCCGAGAGCCAGAACCCCGAGGCACGCACGGATCTACAATACCTGCCCCGTGCCTCCCTGGACTGCCGGCGCCACCGGACGGTCAACCGCGTCTCGTGCCGTACGACGGACCGGCCAGGCGGACTCGTGCTAAGACACGCCACTTTTCCTGAGGGGGGGCCCGAGATTGCGGCTCGGCGCCACGTTCCCCTTCTGCCCGGTGCATTGCCCCGTTCAAGGGGTGGTCGGAAATGAAGGGACGCTGCACGAGTCATTTTTGTATATACGTTTATTGTTGTCGCTCGCCGCTTGTACATATTGTTCTTGTTGTTGCGGTGGTATGCTCTGCTTACGGATGGGGGAGTTCTTATTGTGTTGTGTTGTTGTTATTGTTGCTGGTGTTACGGGGCACACACTAAATGGGGAGGGAAATAAAAAAATTTTAGCAGCCGGGTCGGCTGCGAGCTATGTGGTAGGGGGTGATGTAGTGGCGGTGCGCGCTGACAAGGTGGGGGCGTGTGTGTGCGCGCGCCGGGCGTGGCTACATCGAGTGTGAGGGTGTTGACGCACGCCGACAGTGATGGATCACGGGGCGGCGCTGGGTGCGTGGTTGTGCACGCAGACACGATGTGGGAAACAGGATCGTGGGCAGCGCGCTGAGTGATTGGTCAACTTGGGTGGGTGCTCTCAGCGACGTCCGCATGGAGGACTATAAAGGGGGACGCGCGGGAGCACTCGGGGAGTGATTACCAGCTGAAGATCGAAGACGGAGTTGAAGAGACAGGGCCCTGAGACCCCTAGCCTCGCTGTCCTTGTGTAAAGTAGTAACTCGGCAGGAGACGACTTCACGGGTAGCACACTCTTTATTTTCACCAACTTGTAGTTACACGGATGACTAACACCCTACTTCGTTACACGGGTGACCAACACCCACTTAGCTACACGGGTGACGGACACCCACTCAACTACAACTTCGTTACACGGGTGACCAACACCCACTTAGCTACACGGGTGACCAACACCCACTCAGCTACACGGGTGACCAACACCCACTCAGCTACACGGGTGACTAACACCCACTCAGCTACACGGGTGACCAACACCCACTCAGCTACACGGGTGACTAACACCCACTCAGCTACACGGGTGACCAACACCCACTCAGCTGTACTGACACGGGCTCTTACGCCCTGTAGCCTTCCGGGACACACCCAGCCGGGGTGCCCGTCTCGGCTCTGGGTACCACCGTCCCGACCCACACGGGCGTCGGACTACGGTCCCCCCAGTCTCGGCTCCGAGCCACACAGGGCCCCTACCTCCTCCACCCCGTCTTCGGTCTTCAACTGGTTAACACTGACCACGAGTGCTCTCGCGCGTCCCCCTTTATACCCCTCCTGCGGACGTCGCTGAGAGTACTCACTTATCTGACCAATCACTGCGCACATCGCTACGATCCTCTTTTCCCAGCTTGTGTGAGCGCGCCTCACCACCGGCGCGCGCGTCCATGCCACGCCCACACCGCGTGCCCAACCCCGCGCCCCGTGATCCATCACTGCCGGCGCACGTCAATACCACCACTACATCACCCCCTACCACATAGCTCGCAGCCGACCCGGCTGCTAATAAAACCTACAACACCCCTTCACCCCCATGTGTGCCCCGTAACATAACACAAACCCTAACAACACAACATGAACACCGCAATCCGCAAAACCCAGCAACCGCCACACCCGCAACAAGAACAACATGCACAATCCAGCGAGTGGCAACGATGCTGTGTATGCGGAAAGAGTAACAATAAAAAAAATTTCTTTAATCATTTTCTCTTCTTTTCTCTCTGACTCATGCAGCGTCCCAATGTCCGAGCGTCCCTTGAACGGGACATTACCCCGGCAGAAGGGGAAGCCGGCAACGAAGTCGGGCTTTAACAAAAAAAGAATTTTTTTTTTTTTTTTTTCATGAAAAGTGTTGCGTCCTTGACCGAGTCCGCCTTGCCGGACCGTCGTACGGCACAGGACGCAGTTGGCCATCCGGCGGCGCCGGCAGTTCAGGAAGGCATGGGCCAGGCATCGGGGCTCCGTGCGAGCCGCGGGGTTCCGGTTCCCGACGGTCAACAGCCGTCAGGTCCGAGACACCGGGTTCAGTTGGGATGTCTTGAGTCCCTGGTCGTCGTCCGGACGTGGTCCCGCGGTGCGTTGACGCGGGGCCCGGCACCCGGACGCGACGTGGCCCCGAAGGCCGCAGTTGTAGCAGACGACGAGGGACGTCGTAGGTTTCGGTTGCTCCAGCTTGCAGGAGGAGCGTGTGGGCGAACGACCTCCCGTTCTCCACTCCCCCGGCCTCGAACCAGCGAAGGCCTCCTCCCGAGGCACAGCAGGCTGAGGTCCGATGATCGTGGCGGCCGGTGCCCCGTTCTCCACCGATGCGCAGACGACCGTCGGCTTCCGCTGTAGGACCTCGTAAGCGTGGATACTCGTGGCATTCCCCAGGGAGCAGATGTCCATCTCGTCCGCCGTATTAATGGGAACTCCCAATCCGTGAGCCAGCGCCAGCAGCTGCTCCGTCACCATGGCGTCCTTCCCCTCCTTGTCCATGCGGGGAAAAGCTGAATCCGCCAGGGCGAGCAGCGCCGTGCGATAGGCGAGCGTTGTTTCTCCAACCACCTTCCGCCGATCGTAGAACTGGTGGCGACAGGTCGAGGGCGGCCCGAACACCTTGGCCAACAGGTGCAGCGCGGCCTGGAGCGTTGAGCGGGACGACCTGGGGGCAGACGTGAAGGCCGCAAGCGCATCGTCGTCGAGCATCGCTGGCAGCGCGCGCAGGGCAGTGGTGTCGGACCACCCCGACATTTCTTGATGCGCGATGAACCGTCGCTGGAAGGCTCCCCAGTCGCCCCCGTCCGCCTTGAACACTGACAGCGCGGGCAATCGTTGCTGGAGAACTCGATCGTCGTCGTCGTCGTTGGAACGATTTTCCCGCGCGCCGCTGTGGTTGTAGAAAATGTCGGCTCCCTCTGCAGGCGCAAAATGGAGAGCTCCGGCGCTCGCCGATGACGCGGGCTGCGCTGTGTGGAGACCTCTGGCCACGTGGTGTCCCGCGTTTCCCGCCAACCGGAGGCGGACCCTCAAAAATGGCGCCAACTCCCAAACTTTTGGCGCGAAACGCCTTATGGCGGGAACCCTCCAGCCGCGCCGCCTCTTCCAACCCCGCAGGTGTTCCACCGGCCGCTGGAACGGAGATCTCCGCCAAGATCGCAGCGGCGGCGAGCAGCAACTCCGCCAGGCGGGAGTGTGCGTCCTGCAGGCTGGTGTCGGAGGCGGGCGGAGCATCGGCCATTTCCGCGAAGTGCTGCATCGGCGGCAACTCCTCGTCCTCTCCTCCCGAGGGTGGTGTCCACCGGTACGTCGTCGTCTCCCCGGTCTTGCACGTGGGAACGAGAAGTCTTCCTTGTGTCCATTCTCCTTGAAGACAGGTTTACTTCTGACGCCAGTTGTAAAGTAGTAACTCGGCAGGAGACGACTTCACGGGTAGCACACTCTTTATTTTCACCAACTTGTAGTTACACGGATGACTAACACCCTACTTCGTTACACGGGTGACCAACACCCACTTAGCTACACGGGTGACGGACACCCACTCAACTACAACTTCGTTACACGGGTGACCAACACCCACTTAGCTACACGGGTGACCAACACCCACTCAGCTACACGGGTGACCAACACCCACTCAGCTACACGGGTGACTAACACCCACTCAGCTACACGGGTGACCAACACCCACTCAGCTACACGGGTGACTAACACCCACTCAGCTGTACTGACACGGGCTCTTACGCCCTGTAGCCTTCCGGGACACACCCAGCCGGGGTGCCCGTCTCGGCTCTGGGTACCACCGTCCCGACCCACACGGGCGTCGGACTACGGTCCCCCCAGTCTCGGCTCCGAGCCACACAGGGCCCCTACCTCCTCCACCCCGTCTTCGGTCTTCAACTGGTTAACACTGACCACGAGTGCTCTCGCGCGTCCCCCTTTATATCCCTCCTGCGGACGTCGCTGAGAGTACTCACTTATCTGACCAATCACTGCGCACTCGCTACGATCCTCTTTTCCCAGCTTGTGTGAGCGCGCCTCACCACCGGCGCGCGCGTCCATGCCACGCCCACACCGCGTGCCCAACCCCGCGCCCCGTGATCCATCACTGCCGGCGCACGTCAATACCACCACTACACTTGTAAGGGCCGGGACCCTGTGCGGCTCAGAGGCGAGGCTGTGGGACCCGAGGCCTGGTGTCCATGTGGGACGAGGCTGTGGGACCCAGAGCCGAGACTAATAACCCAGCCGGGTGGGTTTCGAGAAGCTACGGGGCGTAAGAGCCCGTGTGGGTGTAGCCAGGGGAACCTCGTGGGTTATGTGGCAGTTGCCACCCGTGTAATATAAGTTGGTGTTAATAAAAGGTGTGCTACCCGTCAGAGTCGTCTCCCGCCAAGTACTACTTTACACATCTACCGGTCATCTCGATCATGACACCTGCTGGGTCTGTCCCGAGACCTCCTGTCAGCGAGCCATCGACACATCACGTGGCCTCAAGGTGCACCTAGCCTGGCACAGGCATCGTGGTGACGTCATCGTCACTTAGTGGCAAATGGCAGATATTGGTGGTGGTGGTGGTGGCCGTTATTCTTGTTGGTGGGTGGCGTGGTGGGTGGTGGCGGTGGTGGTGGTGGCGGCGGTGGTGGTGGTGGTGGCGGTGGTGGTGGTGGTGGCGGGTGGTGGCGGTGGTGGCGGTGGTGGCCGGTGGTGGCGGTGGTGGTGGTGGTGGTGGCGGTGGTGGTGGCGGTGGTGGTGGCGGTGGTGGCGGTGGTGGCGGTGGTGGCGGCGGTGGCGGCGGTGGCGGTGGTGGCGGTGGTGGTGGTGGTGGTGGCGGTGGTGGTGGCGGTGGTGGGGTGGTGGTTGCGGCGGTGGTGGTGGCGGTGGTGGCGGTGGTGGTGGTGGTGGCGGTGGTGGCGGCGGTTGGTGGCGGTGGGGTGGTGGTGGTGGCGGTGGTGGCGGTGGTGGCGGCGGTTGGTGGCGGTTGCGGCGGTGGTGGTGGCGGTGGTGGCGGGCGGTGGTGGTGGTGGCGGTGGTTGTGGCTGTGGTGGCGGTGGTGGTGGTGGTTGCGGCGGTGGTGGTGGCGGTGGTGGCGGGTGGTGGTGGTGGTTGCGGCGGTGGTGGTGGTGGTGGTGGCGGCGGGTGGTGGTGGTGGCGGTGGTGGTGGCGGTGGTGCGTGGCGGTGTGGTGGCGTGGTGGTGGTGGCGGTGGTGCGGTGGTGGTGGCGGTGGTGGCGGTGGCGGTGGTGGCGGTGGTGGCGGCGGTGGTGGTGGCGGTGGTGGCGGTGGCGGTGGTGGCGTGGTGGTGGCGGCGGTGGTGATGGCGGTGGTGGTGGTGGCGGTGGTGGTGTTGGTGGTGGCGGTGGTGGTGGTGGCGGTGGCGGTGGTGGCGGTGGTAGCGGTGGTGGTGGTGGCGGTGATGGTGGTGGTGGCGGTGGTGGTGACCGTGACCGGGAATCGAACTTGGTGGGTGGATGGTGCAGGTCTCCCTTGCCGGGTTCGTACCGCCGGTGCTAACCGTTGCGCCACCGCTCCCCCCGCCCCCCCAAGGATGGATAATCATCTGTCCCCTCTAACGGATTGAATGGCCGCACCTCTAATTGCCTTGCGTGTGAAATTGGTGTCCGCGTGTCGCTTTGCAAATAAAGAAGAGGACGTTGAGGCCACGGGAGATTGATTGACGCGCAGCAATCATCCGCTCTTTTGAAAAGTACCTTGTGCCTGTGTGTGTGTGTCTGCCTGTGTGTGTGTCTGTGTGTGTGTGTGTCTGTGTGTGTGTCTGTGTGTGTGTGTCTGTGTGTGTGTCTGTGTGTGTGTGTTTGTGTCTGTGTGTGTGTGTCTGTGTGTGCCTGTGTGTGTGTCTGCCTGTGTGTGTCTGTGTGTCTGTGTGTGTGTCTGTGTGTGTGGGTGTCTGTGTGTGTGTCTGTGTGTGTGTGTTTGTGTCTGTGTGTGTGTGTCTGTGTGTGTGTGTCACTGCCTGTGTGTGTGTGTCTGTGTGTGTGTATCTATGTGTATGTCTATGTGTGTGTCTGTGTGTGTGTCTGTGTGTGTGTGTCACTGCCTGTGTGTGTGTGTCTGTGTGTGTGTGTCACTGCCTGTGTGTGTGTCTGTGTGTGTGTATCTATGTGTGTGTCTATGTGTGTGTCTGTGTGTGTGTCTGTGTGTGTGTGTCACTGCCTGTGTGTGTGTGTCTGTGTGTGTGTGTCACTGCCTGTGTGTGTGTGTGTGTCTGTGTGTGTGTATCTATGTGTGTGTCTATGTGTGTGTCTGTGTGTGCGTATCTATGTGTCTGTGTCTGTGTGTGTCTGTGCCTGTGTGTGTGTATATATGTGTGTGTGTGTCTGTCTGTCTGTGTGTGCCTGTGCCTGTGTGTGCCTGTGTGTGTGTGTGTCTGTGTGTGTGTGTGACTGTGTGTGTATCTACGTGTGTGTGTGTCTCTGTGTGTGTGTCTCTGCATGTGTGTGTGTCTGTGTGTGTGTATCAATGTGTGTGTGTGTGTCTGTGTGTGTCTCTGTGTGTCTGTGTCTGTGCGTGTGTGCCTGTGTGTGTCTGTGTGTGCGTCTTTGACTGTGTGTCTGTGTGCCTGTGTGTATCTATGTGTGTGTGTGTATCTATGTGTGTGTCTGTGTGCCTGTGTGTGTCTGTGTGTGTGTATCTATGTGTGTGTCTGTGTGCCTGTGTGTGTCTGTGTCTATGCGTGTGTGTCTATCTACGTGTCTGTGTGTGTTCTGTAGCCTGTGTGTGTGTCTGTGCGTGTGTGTCTATCTATGTGTCTGTGTGTGTGTGTGTCTGTGTGTGTGTCTGTGTGTGTGTATCTATGTGTGTGTCTGTGTGTGTGCATGTCTGTCTATCTATGTGTCTGTGTGTGTCTGTGCCTGTGTGTGTGTGTCTGTGCCTGTGTGTGTGTCTGTGTGTGTCTATGTGTGTGTGTCTGTGTGCGTGTATCTATGTGTGTGTGCCTGTGTGTGTCTCTGCATGTGTGTGTGACTGTGTGTGTGTCTGTGTGTGTGTCTATCTATGTGTGTGTGTGTCTGTGTGCGTCTGTGTGTGTGTGTATCTATGTGTGTGTGCCTGTGCCTGTGTGTCTGTGTGTGCGTCTGTGTGTGTCTGTATCTATGTGTGTGTCTGTGTGTGTGCGTCTGTGACTGTGTATGTGTCTGTGTGCCTGTGTGTGTCTGTGTCTGTGCGTGTGTGTCTCTCTATGTGTGTGTGTCTGTGTGTGCCTGTGTGTGTCTGTGTGTTGTGTGTGTGTGCCTGTGTGTGTCTGTGTCTGTGCGTGTGTGTCTCTCTATGTGTGTGTGTCTGTGTGTGCCTGTTGTGTGTCTGTGTGTGTGTGTAGGTGTGTGTGTGTGTCTGTGTGTCTGTGTGTGTGTGTCTGTGTGTGTGTGTGTCTGTGTGTGCCTGTCTGTGTGTGTCTGTGTGTGTGTATGTGTATCTATGTGTGTGTGTCTGTGTGTATCTGTGTATCTAGGTGTGTGTGTCTTGTATCTATGTGTGTGTCTGTGTGTGTGTCTGTGCCTGTGTATATGTGTGTGTGTGTGTCTGTGTGTGTGTGTCTGTGTGTGTGTTTGTGCCTGTGCCTGTGTGTGTGTGTCTGTGTGTGTGTGTTTGTGCCTGTGCTTGGTGTGTGTGTGGTCTGTGTGTGTGTGTTTGTGCCTGTGCCTGTGTGCCTGTGTGTGCATCTGTGTGTGCGTCTCTGCCTGTGCGTGTGTCTGTGCGCCTGTGTGTGTGTCTGCGCCTGTGTGTGTCTGTGTATCTATGTGTGTGTGTGTCTGTGTGCCTGTGTGTGTCTGTGTTTGTGTGTGTGTCTGTGTGCCTGTGTGTCTGTGTGCCTGTGTGTGTCTGTGTGTGTGTATCTATCTGTGTGTGTGTCTGTGCCTGTGTGTGTGTGTGCCTTTGTGTGGTGTGTTTGTGCATCTGTGTGTCTGTGTGTGTCTGTGTGTTGGTACAGTAGGGGGCACAGGTGGTGCATCAGCCAGTCATCTCGGTCATCTCAGTCAGTCGACCCGTGGCACCTGCTGGGTCTGCCCCGTGACCTCCTGCCAGCGGGCGTTCGACACTTCACGTGGTAGCCTCAAGGTGCACATGGCCTGGCACAAGCGTCGTGGTGACGTCACCGCCACTTAGTGGCGAATGGCGTGTTTGTTTGTCTGTGTGTGGGTCTGTGTGTGTGTATCTGCGTGTGTGTCTGTGTGTGTCTGTGTGTGTGTCTGTGTGTGTGTGTATCTGTGTGTGTGTGTGTCTGTGTGTGTGTGTATCTGTGTGTGTGTGTATCTGCGTGTGTGTCTGTGTGTGTCTGTGTATGTGTATCTGCGTGTGTGTCTGTGTATGTGTATCTGTGTGTATGTGTATCTGCGTGTGTGGTCAAGGCCTATGATACCATCAGTAGGACTGGACTCTGGGTTGTTCTTCGTGCTTTCGGAGTCCCTGACCCTCTGCTCACGATCATTAAGGACCTTCATGATGGTGAGCGGGCCCGGGTAAAACTACGTGGCCGGGAGTCGGAGCCTTTCCCTGTACACCTTGGGGTGCGACAGGGATGTCCTCTGGCTCCCACATTATTTAACATCTATTTTGACCGCGTAGTTCGTGAAGCCTTCAATAGCTGTACCGGGGGAATTTCCGTTTGGTACAGATATAATGGGAGGCTGATCGACGCCCGGGTGCGATCAAGGGATGGCTCCCTATTGGTCAACCACGTTATGTATGCCGATGATTTGGTAATAGCTGCTCATTCAGAAGAGGAGTTGGAGGCGCTGCTGCTGAGACTGGAGCGTGCCACTAAGAGGTGGGGCCTTACCATCAGCCCCACCAAAACCAAGCACCTGCCTGGGTATTTTGTACCATCGGACACTCCACCCCCAACTCCCAATTGGTGATGGGGCAGTTGTGGAGAGAGTGGAGAGTTTCCCATACCTGGGCAGTGTGCTTATGACCGGCTCCAGTCTATCAGCAGAGGTCTCACTCCGAATCAGTCGAGCGGCAATATCTTTCATCGGTTGCGTAACGCTGTGTGGAAGCTACCTGGTCTGTCGCTCCGCACGAAGCTTCAGGTCTTCTCGGCCACGGTCATTCCCTCCCTTCTCTACGCTTGCGAGACGTGGACCCCCTGGTGGAGCATCTTCGCCGGTTGGAAACATTAGGCTGGCCTGCCTACGATCCATCCTGGGTTTAACCAGGCTGGATTGTGTGAGGAGCTCACAAATCCTTGAAAGATCTGGGCAAAGTCCCATCAGTGAGCTCCTCCGGCAGGCAAGGCTGCGTTGGCTGGGTCATGTAGCCCGCATGCCCAGCCACCGCATGCCTAAACAGCTTTTGTTCGGCCGGATCGAGGGGGCTAGACGGGCGCGGCACGGGCTGGAGAAGAGATGGAGTGATGTGCAGGAGGGACGTGGAGCTGAGTGGACTTGCCGATGACTGGTACCAGCGGTGTCAAGATCGGCCTCAGTGGAGGAGGCTCGTGAAGGACGCTACTGGGCAGTTGGAGGCAGTCGCCCTCCAACAACAACGGAGGGCGGAGGAGCGACGCTCACAACAACGAGCGGAGCGCCGGGTGGCTAAAGCACAGCAAGTTGGCACAGTAGGGGGCACAGGTGGTGCATCAGCCAGTCATCTCGGTCATCTCGGTCAGTCGACCAGTGGCACCTGGGTCTGCCCCGTGACCTCCTGCCAGCGGGCTTTCGACACTTCACGAGGCCTCAAGGTGCACTTGGCCTGGCACAAGCATCGTGGTGACGTCACCGCCACTTAGTGGCGAATGGCGGTTGTTGTTGTTGTTGTGTCTGTGTATGTGTATCTGTGTGTGTGTGTCTGCGTGTATATGTGTTTGTGTCAAAAACAACCCCCTACCTCTTCTTTGGTGACGGACGGCACCGCTGTGGTGAGCAGTGCCGTGGGAAGAGGGCCAATTCCGATTGGCCATTCCCCTCATGGCGTTTGTAGCCACCACAGCGGCCAAATGGTGGCTCTGGACGGGTGCGAGGGGCTGGTAACCCCTCCACCTTCAATTAATTACCACCAAACCACGACTGGAAAATGTAATTAATAAGCTTGTGCCGAAGGCCCCGGGGGGACAGGCGTCAATGACGTCTCCTGGCCAAACCCCATTTGGCGGAGCCAGGAGACTGAATCTTCACCCTCGGGGCTCCTCCAGAAACAACAAAAAGCCACTTCGTGTGGCCACGTGGAATGTTCAAGCGCTCACTGCGGAGGAGAGGCTGCCACTCCTCTGTCGGGAGCTGGACCGGTACCGCCTGGATCTCTGCGGCATTCAGGAGGTCCGGTGGACCGGCTCTGGCTCCTGCCACCATGAGGGGTGGACAGTCCTCTACTCGGGGCAGGAGACTGCCAAACAACAGGGTGGCTCTTCTTCTGAACAAAAGAATGAAGGGGGCGTGGCGTGGCGGTGAGGTGTGGGAAGCTGTAAGCCCCAGGCTACTTTGGGCTCGCCTTCCCATCAACCGGAGGCGAGGAGTGGCGGTCGTGGTTACTTTATCGCAGAGATCCATACCAGTCCAACTCCCAACAGAGGAGTGTCAGTCTCTCCTCCGCAGTGAGCGTTCGAACATTCCACGTGGCCACACGAAGTGGCTTTTGTTGTTTCTGGAGGAGCCCCGAGGGTAAAGATTCAGTCTCCTGGCTCCGCCAAATGGGGTTTGGCCAGGAGATTTCATCGACGCCTGTAACCCCCAGGGGCCTCCGGCACAAGCTTAGCTGGGAAATTTTCACTTGGTTTTGTGATATTTCAATTGAAGGTGGAGGGGTTACCAGCCCCTCGCACCCGTCCAGAGCCCCAGTTGGCTACAAACGCCATAATGGAAATGGCCCTTCCCCGATGACACTGATCACAACCGCGTTACCGTCTGGCACCAGCGATGAGGTAGGGGGTTGTTCTGCCGGACACTGACACACAGACACACACACACACTCATCCCCTGACACACACACACACCCGCACACCCATCCACACACCCACCCACACACACCCACACACCCACACACCCACACACACACCGACACACCCACACACACCCACACACACTCATCCTCTGACACACACACACACCCACACACCCACATCCCACACACCCACACACACACACCACACACACACACCCACACACACCACCCCCACACACCCACACACACACACCACACATCCACACAACCACACACACACTCATCCTCTGACACACACACACACCCGCATACCCACACACACACCCACACACACACACACCCGCATACCCACACCACACCCACACACACACCCACACACACATCCCCACACACCCACACACCCCACCCACACACCCACCCACCCACCCCACACCCACCCACACACACCCACACACCCACACACACCCACACACACCCACCCACACACCCACACCCATCACACACCCACACACCCACACACACTCACACACACACACACCCACACACACACACACCCACACACGCCCAGACACACACACACACCCACACACCACCCACACACCCACACACACACCCACACACCCACACACCCACACACCCACACACTCTGACACAAAGACAAAGATCCCCCATATAGCCGGTTACAGACTGTAGGGGCAAGTGCTGTTAGCGAGCACCTATGAAGGCCGGCACGGCACATGAAGGGGTGGGTGGCCAGCACCACGCCCGGCCGCCTTTGTCTCCCCAGTGGCCATGTTTACACACCGCACCAGGTACTCATTTGAGGCTGAGTTGACCTAGGGGAGGCCCAGGACCAGTTCAGATAATCTTCACTAATTTTGGCCGTGAGCGGGAATCAAACTCGAGTGGCCAGCATCGCAGCTCAGCGCGCTAACCACTACACCCACCACTCCCCACACACAGACACACTCACACACTGACACACACAGACACACTCACAGACACACACACCCTGACACCACACAGACACACTCACACACTGATACACCCCCCTGACACACACAGACACACTCACACACGGATACACCCCCCCGACATACACAGACACACTGACACACACACCCTGCCACACACACAGACACACCTGACACACCACACAGACACACACTGACACACCCTGACATACACAACAACAACCGCCATTCGCCACTAAGTGGCGGTGACGTCACCACGATGCTTGTGCCAGGCCATGTGCACCTTGAGGCCACGTGAAGTGTCTAACGCCGCTGGCAGGAGGTCACGGGGCAGACCCAGCAGGTGCCACGGGTCGACTGACTGAGATGACCGAGATGACTGGCTGATGCAACACCTGTGCCCCCTACTGTACCAACTTGCTGTGCTTTAGCCACCCGGCGCTCCGCTCGTTGTTGTGAGCGTCGCTCCTCCGCCCTCCGTTGTTGTTGGAGGGCGACTGCCTCCAACTGCCCAGTAGCGTCCTTCACGAGCCTCCTCCACAGAGGCCGATCTTGACACCGCTGGTACCAGTCATCGGCAAGTCCACTCAGCTCCACGTCCTCCTGTACCACATCACTCCATCTCTTCTCTAGCCCGTGCCGCGCCCGTTTAGCCCCCTCGATCCGGCCGAACAAAAGCTGTTTAGGCATGCGGTGGCTGGGCATGCGGGCTACATGACCCAGCCAACGCAGCCTTGCCTGCCGGAGGAGCTCACTGATGGGACTTTGCCCAGATCTTTCAAGGATTTGTGAGCTCCTCACACAATCCAGCCGAAATGTTTCTAGGGGGTTCCACGTTTCGCAAGCGTAGAGAAGGGAGGGAATGACCGTGGCCGAGAAGACCACGACTGACACACACACACAACAACCAACAACCGCCATTCGCCACTAAGTGGCGGTGACGTCACCACGACGCTTGTGCCAGGCCAAGTGCACCTTGAGGCCACGTGAAGTGTCGAACGCCCGCTGGCAGGAGGTCACGGGGCAGACCCAGCAGGTGCCACGGGTCGACTGACTGAGATGACCGAGATAACTGGCTGATGCACCACCTGTGCCCCCTACTGTGCCAACTTGCTGTGCTTTAGCCACCCGGCGCTCCGCTCGTTGTTGTGAGCGTCGCTCCTCCGCCCTCCGTTGTTGTTGGAGGGCGACTGCCTCACACACACACCCTGACACACACACACAGACACACCCTGACACACATTGAGAAACACACACACACCCTGACACACAGACACACCCTGACACACATTGAGAAACACACACACACACCCTGACACACACAGACACACCCTGACACACATTGATAAACACACACATACCCTGACACACACACACAGACACACCCTGACACACATTGAGAACACACACACACCCTGACACACCACAGACACACCCTGACACACATTGAGAAACACACACATACCCTGACACACACACACGACACACCCTGACACACTTTGAGAAACACACACATCCTGACACACACACAGACACACCCTGACACACATTGAGAAACACACACATCTTGGCACGCACACGTGGCGAGACTCTGCTATCTGGGTTATCATCATTCATTCCAATTTGTGACGAGTGCTCTGCTTGGACCGAACATTTCTCTTTTATTATCGCCTATTGTTGCAACAAAATTAAATTTTAAAGGGGGGGGGGGTGCGTAGGAGCCCCTCCCCCCACCGCCCACCTTTTATTTCTGTCGGATTGATGTTTGCAATGTTTATTGAATTCATTAGCCGAGGCTCCATTTGGATTGGAGTCATCGCTGCGTTCCAAGGCTCCGCTCGTCTTCAAGACTTTGGGGCGGAACTACTTTCATTGTGTGTGTAAATAAATAAATAATACCCGTCCCACCCACCTGCCCCCCTTCGTTATTATTGCACACACGGCGAGAAGGAGATATCCATCCGCCACCGCTCACTCAGTCACTCACTCACTCGCCCACTCGCCCACTCACCCACTCACTCACTCACTCACCCGCACACTCACTCACTCGCCCGCTCACTCACTCGCCCGCTCACTCACTCGCCCGCTCACTCACTCACTCGCCCACTCACTCACTCGTTCAATCACTCACTCACCCACTCATCCATCCACTCACCCACCACTCACTCACTCGCCACTCAATCACTCGTTCAATCACTCACTCACCGACCCATTAACCCACCCACCCCTCACTCACTCGCCCACTCAATCACTCGTTCAACCACTCACTCACCCACCCCCACTCGCCCACTCACTCACTCGCCGACTCAATAACTCGTTCAACCACTCACTCACCCACTCACCTACCCACTAACCCACTCACACACTCATCCACCCACTCACCCACTCACCCACTCGCCCACTCACTCAGTCGCCCACTCGCTCACCCACTCATCCACTCACCCACCCACTCACCCACTCGCCCACTGGCCCACTCACTCACTCGCCCACTCAATAAACTCGTTCAACCACTCACTCACCCACTCACCTACCCACTAACCACACTCACACACTCATCCACCCACTCACCCACTCACCCACTCGCCCACTCACTCAGTCGCCCACTCGCTCACCCACTCATCCACTCACCCACCCACTCACCCACTCGCCCACTGGTCCACTCACTCACTCGCCCACTCAATAACTCGTTCAAACCACTCACTCACTCACTCACCTACCCACTAACCCACTCACCCACTCATCCACCCCTCGCCCACTCACTAACTCGCCCACTCAATAATTCGTTCAACCACTCACTCACCCACTCACCTACCCACTAACCCACTCACACACTCATCCACCCACTCACCCACTCACCCACTCGCCCACTCACTCAGTCGCCCACTCGCTCACCCACTCATCCACTCACCCACCCACTCACCCACTCGCCCACTGGTCCACTCACTCACGCCCACTCAATAACTCGTTCAACACTCACTTACTCACTCACCTACCCACTAACCCACTCACCCACTCATCCACCCACTCGCCCACTCACTAACTCGCCCACTCAATAACTCGTTCAACCACTCACTCACCCACTCACCTACCCACTAACCCACTCACACACTCATCCACCCACTCACCCACTCACCCACTCGCCCACTCACTCAGTCGCCCACTCGCTCACCCACTCATCCACTCACCCACCCACTCACCCACTCGCCCACTGGTCCACTCACTCACTCGCCCACTCAATAACTCGTTCAACCACTCACTCACTCACTCACCTACCCACTAACCCACTCACCCACTCATCCACCCACTCGCCCACTCACTAACTCGCCCACTCAATAATTCGTTCAACCACTCACTCACCCACTCACCTACCCACTAACCCACTCACACACTCATCCACCCACTCACCCACTCACCCACTCGCCCACTCACTCAGTCGCCCACTCGCTCACCCACTCATCCACTCACCCCCCACTCACCCACTCGCCCACTGGTCCACTCACTCACTCGCCCTCAATAACTCGTTCAAACTCACTTACTCACTCACCTACCCACTAACCCACTCACCCACTCATCCACCCACTCGCCCACTCACTAACTCGCCCACTCAATAACTCGTTCAACCACTCACTCACCCACTCACCTACCCAATAACCCACTCACCCACTCATCCACCCACTCGCCCACTCACTCACTCGCCCACTCAAGAACTCGTTCAACCACTCACCCACCCACTCACCCACTAGCCCACCCACTCACTCACCCACTCACTCACTCACTCGCCCACTCAATCACTCGTTCAACCACTCACTCACCCACTCACCTACCCACTAACCCACTCACCCACTCATCCACCCACTCGCCCACTCACTAACTCGCCCACTCAATAACTCGTTCAACCACTCACTCACCCACTCACCTACCCACTAACCCACTCACCCACATCCACCCACTCGCCCACTCACTAACTCGCCCACTCAATAACTCGTTCAACCACTCACTCACCCATCACCTACCCACTAACCCACTCACACACTCATCCACCCACTCACCCACTCGCCCACTCACTCAGTCGCCCACTCGCTCACCCACTCATCCACTCACCCACCCACTCACCCACTCGCCCACTGGTCCACTCACTCACTCGCCCACTCAAGAACTCGTTCAACCACTCACCCCCACT
>NW_026891693.1:52396-122473 GCF_015708825.2 Lethenteron reissneri
CGGAGACACTGGGACACTGGGGAACACTGAGACACGAACACTGGGACACTGAGACACTGGGACACTGGGACACTGGAGACACTGAGACACGGGCCACTGGACACTGAGACACTGAGACACTGATACACTGGGACACTGGGAACACTGAGACACTGACCCTGAGACACGACACACACTGACACTGGAGCACTGAGACACTGGGACACTGGGACACTGAGACACTGAGACACTGAGACACTGGGACACTGGGACATTGAGACACTGACACACTGAGACACTGACACACTGAGACACTGAGACACTGGGACACTGAGACACTGGGACACTGAGACATTGGGACACTGGGACACTGGGACACTGAGACACTGGGACACTGGGACACTGAGACACTGGGACACTGAGACACTGAGACACTGGGAAACTGGGACACTGGGACACTGGGACACTGAGACACTGAGACACTGAGACACTGGGACACTGAGACACTGAGACAACTCGACACTGAGACACTGAGACACTGAGACACTGGGACACTGGGACACTGAGACACTGAGACACTGGGACACTGACACACTGAGACACTGAGACTCTGGGACACTGGGACACTGGGACACTGGGACACTGAGACACTGGGACACTGGGACACTGGGACACTGAGACACTGAGACACTGGGACACTGAGACACTGGGACACTGAGACACTGAGACACTGAGACACTGGACACTGAGACACTGGGACACTGAGACACTGAGACACTGAAACACTGAGACACTGGGACACTGAGACACTGGGACAGTGAGACACTGGGACACTGGGACACTGAGACACTGAGACACTGGGACACTGAGACACTGGGACACTGAGACACTGGGACACTGGGACACTGAGACACTGGACACTGGGACACTAAGACACTGAGACACTGGACACTGGGACACTGAGACACTGAGACACTGAGACACTGGGACACTGAGACACTGAGACACTGAGACACTGGGACACTGAGACACTGGACACTGAGACACTGGGACAGTGAGACACTGGGACACTGGGACACTGAGACACTGAGACACTGGACACTGAGACACTGGGACACTAAGACACTGAGACACTGGACACTGGGACACTGAGACACTGAGACACTGAGACACTGGGACACTGAGACACTGAGACACTGAGACACTGGGACACTGAGACACTGGACACTGAGACACTGAGACACTGAGACACTGAGACACTGACACTGAGACACTGGGACACTGGGACACTGAGACACTGAGACACTGGGACACTGGTCACTGAGACCTGAGACACTGAGACACTGAGACACTGGGACACTGAGACACTGGGACACTGGGACACTGAGACACTGAGACACTGGGACACTGGGACACTGAGACACTGAGACACTGGGACACTGAGACACTGAGACACTGGGACACTGGGACACTGAGACACTGAGACACTGAGACACTGGGACACTGGACACTGAGACACTGGACACTGGGACACTGAGACACTGGGACACTGGGACACTGAGACACTGAGACACTGGGACACTGAGACACTGAGACACTGAGACACTGAGACACTGGGACACTGAGACACTGAGACACTGGACACTGAGACACTGAGACACTGGGACACTGGGACACTGGGACACTGAGACACTGGGACACTGAGACACTAAGACACTGAGACACTGAGACACTGGGACACTGAGACACTGAGACACTGAGACACTGAGACACTGAGACACTGGGACACTGAGACACTGGGACACTGACACTGGGACACTGGGACACTGAGACACTGGGACACTGAGACACTGAGACACTGAGACACTGGGACACTGAGACACTGAGACACTGAGACACTGGACACTGAGACACTGAGACACTGAGACACTGAGACACTAAGACACTGAGATACTGAGACACTGGGACACTGAGACACTGGGACACTGGGACACTGGGACACTGAGACACTGGGACACTGAGACACTGAGACACTGAGACACTGGGACACTGAGACACTGAGACACTGAGACACTGAGACACTGGGACACGTGGACCGTGATCTCCTTCACCTCCATTCCACGTGGACATCGTCCGCTGTCGTGAGGCAGCCACTTCTGTAGGGTCCCGGCGCTCACCGTGGTGGTGGTTGTAGTTGTGGTTGTAGTTGTGGTGGTGGTTGTAGTTGTGGTGGTTGTAGTTGTGGTAGTTGTAGTTGTGGTGATGGTCTCGATTGATACGGTGGGTGATGATGGGTAGAGAGAGAGAGCGTGTGTCTGAGTGGTGGTGACCAACCAACCACCACAGCCACCACCAACCAACCACAACCACCAACCACAACCACTTCAACAACAAATCAGCGAGGCGTTTGACACGTGATGATGATGATGATGGGTTGAGAGAGAGAGAGAGAGTGTCTGAGTGGTGGTGACCAACCACCACAACCACAACCACCTTCAACAACAAATCAGCGAAGCGTGTGACACGTGGAGATGATGGTGGTGATGGTGGTGATGGTGATGGGTCGATAGAGAGAGGGAGCTATTGCCTGAGTGGTGATGATGGTGGTGATGGTGGTGATGGTGGTGATGGTGGTGATGGGTTGATAGAGAGAGGGAGCTATTGCCTGAGTGGTGATGATGGTGGTGATGGTGGTGATGGTGGTGATGGGTTGATAGAGAGAGGGAGCTATGCCTGAGTGGTGATGATGGTGATGATGGTGGTGATGGTGGTGATGGTGGTGATGGTAATGATGGGTTGATAGAAAGGGAGCTAATGCCTGAGTGGTGGTGATGGTGGTGATGGTGGTGATGGTGGTGATGGGTTGATAGAGAGAGGGAGCTATTGCCTGAGTGGTGATGATGGTGATGATGGTGGTGATGGTGGTGATGGTGGTGATGGTAATGATGGGTTGATAGAGAGAGAGCTAATGCCTGAGTGGTGGTGATGGTGGTGATGGTGGTGATGGTGGTGATGGGTTGATAGAGAGAGAGACAGTGATTGCCTGAGTGGTGGATGAGGAGGGTGGAGGGGAGGGAGTGGAGTGACTTTATAGGGGAGCTTCGGGATGATGACGTGGAGACACAAAGACAAAGATCCCCCAGGTAGCCTCACCGGCCGTTGGGGCAAGTGCTGACGGCTTGATGTTGTTGTCGATGTTGTTGTTGATGATGATGTTGTTGTTGATGTTGTTGTTTATGTTGTTGATGTTGTTGTTGATGTTGATGTTTATGTTGTTGATTGTTGTTGATGTTGTTGATGTTAGTCTTGATGTTGTTGTTGATGTTGCTGTTGATGTTGTTGATGTTGTTGTTGATGTTGTTGATTGTTGTTGTTAATGTTGTTGATTGTTATTGATGTTATTGATGTTGTTGATATTGTTGTTGATGTTGTTGATGTTGTTGATGTTGTTGTTGATGTTGTTGATTGTTGTTGTTGATGTTGTTGATTGTTGTTGTTAATGTTATTGATGTTGTTGATGTTTATGTTGATGTGGTTGTTTGTTGATGTTGTTGATGTTTATGTTGATGTTGTTGTTGTTGATGTTGTTGATGTTGTTGTTGATGTTGTTGATGTTGTTGTTGATGTTGTTGATGTTGTTGTTGTTGTGTTTCATTTGTTGCTGCTACTCCCGCACCTCCGATTAGTCACGGTTGGCTACGTACGGTGCAAAAGAAGTTCAACGTACAGTTCATACATCACAGAGACCCATAGACACCCACAGACACCCATAGAGACCCATAGACATCCATAGACACCCATAGACACCCATAGAGACTCAGACCCACAGACACCCATAGAGACCCACAGACACCCATAGACACCCATAGAGACCCATAGAGACCCAGACCCACAGACACCCATAGAGACCCACAGACACCCATAGACACCCATAGAGACCCATAGAGACCCAGACCCACAGACACCCATAGAGACACACAGACACCCATAGACACCCATAGAGACCCATAGAGACCCAGACCCACAGACACCCATAGAGACACACAGACACCCATAGACACCCATAGAGACCCATAGAGACCCAGACCCACAGACACCCATAGAGACCCATAGACACCCATAGACACCCATAGACACCCATAGAGACTCAGACCCACAGACACCCATAGAGACCCACAGACACCCATAGACACCCATAGAGACCCATAGAGACCCAGACCCACAGACACCCATAGAGACCCACAGACACCAATAGACACCCATAGAGACCCATAGAGACCCAGACCCACAGACACCCATAGAGACCCACAGACACCCATAGACACCCATAGACACCCATAGAGACCCACAGACACCCATAGACACCCAGAGACCCATAGAGACCCCAGACCCACAGACACCCATAGAGACCCACAGACACCCAGACCCATAGACACCCATAGAGACCCACAGACACCCAGACCCATAGACACCCATAGAGACCCACAGACACCCATAGAGACCCATAGAGACCCACAGACACCCATAGACACCCAGAGAGACCCATAGAGACCCAGACCCACAGACACCCATAGAGACCCACAGACACCCAGACCCATAGACACCCATAGAGACCCACAGACACCCATAGAGACCCATAGAGACCCACAGAACACCCATAGACAACCCAGAGAGACCCACAGACACCCATAGAGACCCACAGACACCCATAGAGACCCATAGAGACCCATAGAGACCCATAGACACCCAGACCCACTAGACACCCACAGAGACCCATAGACACCCATAGACACCCAGACCCATAGACACCCATAGACACCCATAGACACCCAGACCCATAGACACCCATAGAGACCCATAGACACCCATAGAGACCCAGACCCATAGACACCCATAGAGACCCACAGACACCATAGAGACCCACAGACACCCATAGAGACCCACAGACACCCAGACCCATAGACACCCAGACCCATAGACACCCATAGAGACCCACAGACACCCATAGAGACCCACAGACACCCAGACCCATAGACACCCAGACCCATAGACACCCATAGAGACCCACAGACACCCATAGAGACCCACAGACACCCATAGAGACCCAATAGAGACCCACAGACACCATAGAGACCACAGACACCCATAGAGACCCACAGACACCCATAGAGACCCATAGAGACCCACAGACACCCATAGAGACCCATAGAGACCCACAGACACCCATAGAGACCCATAGACACCCATAGAGACTCAGACCCACAGACACCCATAGAGACCCACAGACACCCATAGACACCCATAGAGACCCATAGAGACCCAGACCCACAGACACCCATAGAGACCCACAGACACCCATAGACACCCATAGAGACCCATAGAGACCCAGACCCACAGACACCCATAGAGACCCACAGACACCCATAGACACCCATAGAGACCCATAGAGACCCAGACCCACAGACACCCATAGAAACCCACAGGCACCCATAGACACCCATAGAGACCCATAGAGACCCAGACCCACAGACACCCATAGAGACCCACAGACACCCATAGACACCCATAGACACCCATAGAGACCCACAGACACCCATAGACACCCATAGAGACCCAGACCCACAGACACCCATAGAGACCCACAGACACCCAGACCCATAGACACCCATAGAGACCCACAGACACCCAGACCCATAGACACCCATAGAGACCCACAGACACCCATAGAGACCCATAGAGACCCACAGACACCCATAGACACCCAGAGAGACCCATAGAGACCCAGACCCACAGACACCCATAGAGACCCACAGACACCCAGACCCATAGACACCCATAGAGACCCACAGACACCCATAGAGACCCATAGAGACCCACAGACACCCATAGACACCCAGAGAGACCCACAGACACCCATAGAGACCCACAGACACCCATAGAGACCCATAGAGACCCATAGAGACCCATAGACACCCAGACCCATAGACACCCACAGAGACCCATAGACACCCATAGAGACCCAGACCCATAGACACCCATAGACACCCATAGACACCCAGACCCATAGACACCCATAGAGACCCATAGACACCCATAGAGACCCAGACCCATAGACACCCATAGAGACCCACAGACACCCATAGAGACCCACAGACACCCATAGAGACCCAGACACCAGACCCATAGACACCCAGACCCATAAACACCCATAGAGACCCACAGACACCCATAGAGACCCACAGACACCCAGACCCATAGACACCCAGACCCATAGACACCCATAGAGACCCACAGACACCCATAGAGACCCACAGACACCCATAGAGACCCATAGAGACCCACAGACACCCATAGAGACCCACAGACACCCATAGAGACCCACAGACACCCATAGAGACCCATAGAGACCCACAGACACCCATAGAGACCCATAGAGACCCACAGACACCCATAGAGACCCATAGAAACCCATAGAGACTCAGACCCACAGACACCCATAGAGACCCACAGACACCCATAGACACCCATAGAGACCCATAGAGACCCAGACCCACAGACACCCATAGAGACCCACAGACACCCATAGACACCCATAGAGACCCATAGAGACCCAGACCCACAGACACCCATAGAGACCCACAGACACCCATAGACACCCATAGAGACCCATAGAGACCCAGACCCACAGACACCCATAGAAACCCACAGGCACCCATAGACACCCATAGAGACCCATAGAGACCCAGACCCACAGACACCCATAGAGACCCACAGACACCCATAGACAACCATAGACACCCATAGAGACCCACAGACACCCATAGACACCCATAGAGACCCATAGAGACCCAGACCCACAGACACCCATAGAGACCCACAGACACCCAGACCCATAGACACCCATAGAGACCCACAGACACCCAGACCCATAGACACCCATAGAGACCCACAGACACCCATAGAGACCCATAGAGACCCACAGACACCCATAGACACCCAGAGAGACCCATAGAGACCCAGACCCACAGACACCCATAGAGACCCACAGACACCCAGACCCATAAACACCCATAGAGACCCACAGACACCCATAGAGACCCATAGAGACCCACAGACACCCATAGACACCCAGAGAGACCCACAGACACCCATAGAGACCCACAGACACCCATAGAGACCCATAGAGACCCATAGAGACCCATAGACACCCAGACCCATAGACACCCACAGAGACCCATAGACACCCATAGAGACCCAGACCCATAGACACCCATAGACACCCATAGACACCCAGACCCATAGACACCCATAGAGACCCATAGACACCCATAGAGACCCAGACCCATAGACACCCATAGAGACCCACAGACACCCATAGAGACCCACAGACACCCATAGAGACCCACAGACACCCAGACCCATAGACACCCAGACCCATAGACACCCATAGAGACCCACAGACACCCATAGAGACCCACAGACACCCATAGAGACCCATAGAGACCCACAGACACCCATAGAGACCCACAGACACCCATAGAGACCCACAGACACCCATAGAGACCCATAGAGACCCACAGACACCCATAGAGACCCATAGAGACCCACAGACACCCATAGAGACCCACAGACACCCAGACCCAAAGACACCCATAGAGACCCACAGACACCCAGACCCCTAGACACCCATAGAGACCGATAGACACCCAGACCCATAGACACCCATAGAGACCCACAGACACCCAGACCCATAGACACCCATAGAGACCCATAGACACCCATAGAGACCCACAGACACCCATAGAGACCCATAGACACCCATAGACACCCATAAACACCCATAGACACCCAGACCCATAGACACCCATAGAGACCCACAGACACCCATAGAGACCCACAGACACCCATAGAGACCCACAGACACCCATAGAGACCCATAGAGACCCACAGACACCCACAGAGACCCACAGACACCCAGACCCATAGACACCCAGACCCATAGACACCCATAGAGACCCACAGACACCCATAGAGACCACAGACACCCATAGAGACCCACAGACACCCATAGAGACCCATAGAGACCCACAGACACCCATAGAGACCCACAGACACCCAGACCCATAGACACCCATAGAGACCCACATACACCCAGACCCATAGACACCCATAGAGACCCACAGACACCCAGACCCATAGACACCCATAGAGACCCACAGACACCCAGACCCATAGACACCCATAGAGACCCACAGACACCCATAGACACCCATAGAGACCCACAGACACCCAGACCCATAGAGACCCATAGAGACCCACAGACACCCAGACCCATAGACACCCATAGAGACCCACAGACACCCAGACCCATAGACACCCATAGAGACCCACAGACACCCATAGAGACCCATAGAGACCCATAGACACCCATAGACACCCAGACCCATAGACACCCAGACCCATAGACACCCATAGACACCCATAGACACCCAGACCCATAGACACCCATAGAGACCCACAGACACCCAGACCCATAGACACCCATAGAGACCCACAGACACCCATAGAGACCCATAGAGACCCATAGACACCCATAGACACCCAGACCCATAGACACCCAGACCCATAGAGACCCACAGACACCCATAGAGACCCACAGACACCCAGACCCATAGAGACCCATAGAGACCCACAGACACCCAGACCCATAGACACCCATAGAGACCGACAGACACCCAGACCCATAGACACCCATAGAGACCCACAGACACCCATAGAGACCCATAGAGACCCATAGACACCCATAGACACCCAGACCCATAGACACCCAGACCCATAGACACCCATAGAGACCCACAGACACCCAGACCCATAGACACCCATAGAGACCCACAGACACCCATAGAGACCCATAGAGACCCATAGACACCCATAGACACCCAGACCCATAGACACCCAGACCCATAGAGACCCATAGAGACCCATAGACACCCAGACCCATAGACACCCATAGAGACCCACAGACACCCAGACCCATAGACACCCATAGAGACCCACAGACACCCATAGAGACCCATAGAGACCCATAGACACCCATAGACACCCAGACCCATAGACACCCAGACCCATAGACACCCATAGACACCCATAGACACCCATAGACACCCAGACCCATAGACACCCAGACCCATAGACACCCAGACCCATAGACACCCGTACAGACCCATAGACACCCATAGACACCCATAGACACCCAGACCCATAGACACCCATAGACACCCATAGACACCCATAGACACCCATTGACACCCAGACCCATAGACACCCGTACAGACCCATAGACACCCATAGACACCCATAGACACCCATAGACACCCGTACAGACCCATAGACACCCATAGACACCCATAGACACCCATAGACACCCAGACCCATAGACACCCAGACCCATAGACACCCAGACCCATAGACACCCAGACCCATAGACACCCATAGACACCCATAGACACCCATAGACACCCAGACCCATAGACACCCATAGACACCCAGACCCATAGACACCCGTACAGACCCATAGACACCCATAGACACCCATAGACACCCAGACCCATAGACACCAATAGACACCCATAGACACCCAGACCCATAGACACCCTACAGACCCATAGACACCCATAGACACCCATAGACACCCATAGACACCCAGACCCATAGACACCCAGACCCATAGACACCCATAGACACCCATAGACACCCAGACCCATAGACACCCGTACAGACCCATAGACACCCATAGACACCCATAGACACCCATAGACACCCAGACCCATAGACACCCATAGACACCCATAGACACCCAGACCCATAGACACCCAGACCCATAGACACCCATAGACACCCATAAACACCCATAGACACCCATAGACACCCAGACCCATAGACACCCAGACCCATAGACACCCATAGACACCCATAGACACCCAGACCCATAGCCACCCGTACAGACCCATAGACACCCATAGACACCCATAGACACCCATAGACACCCAGACCCATAGACACCCATAGACACCCATAGACACCCATAGACACCCAGACCCATAGACACCCGTACGGTGAGAAAGACGTTCAACATCACGAGAAAGCCGCCACCAAGAAGAGGGGAGAGAGACTGGAAACTGCCCTCACTCACAAAGACAAAGCTCCCCCAGGTAGCCTGTGTAGGCTAAGAGAGAGAGAGACACAGACTCCACATCTACAGCAGCAGCAGCAGCAGGCATCGTCAAGGTCCGGGATCGAACCCACGACCTCCTGTGGACCAGGCGAGGTAGTCAACATCTCCTAGCCACTGTGGAGCCGTCCCCACTGGTATCATTCCCCTATTGTTTTCCCCTATTGTTTTCCCCTATTGTTTTACCGATATGTTTCCATTAAGTTCCCCCCTAATGTTCCCCCTATTGTCCCCCCCTATTGTTTTCCCATATTGCGTCGCTCTATTGTTCCCCCCTATTGTTTCCCTTATTGTGGCGCCCTATTGTTCCCCCCCTATTGTTTTCCCCTATTGTGTCGCCCTATTGTTCCCCCCCTATTGGATTTCCCTATTGTGTTAGTGGGTGGGTGCGTGAGTGAGTGGGTGGGTGGGTGAGTGAGTGAGTGGGTGTGTGGGTGAGTTAATGGGTGGATGAGTGAGTGGATGAACGATTGATTGAGTGGGCGAGTGAGTGGGTGAGCGAGAGGGGAGTGAGTGAGTGAGTGAGTGGATGAACGAGTGATTGAGTGGGCGAGTTAGTGAGTGGGCGAGTGGGTGGATGAGTGGGTGAGTGGGTTAGTGGGTAGGTGAGTGGGTGAGTGAGTGGTTGAACGAGTTATTGAGTGGGCGAGTGAGTGAGTGGGCCAGTGGGCGAGTGGGTGAGTGGGTGGGTGAGTGGATGGATGAGTGGGTGAGTGGATTGGTGGGTTAGTGGGTGAGTGAGTGGTTGAACGAGTGATTGAGTGGGTGAGTGAGTGGGTGGGTGGGTTAGTGGGTAGGTGAGTGAGTGGTTGAACGAGTGATTGAGTGGGCGAGTGAGTGAGTGAGTGGGTGAGTGAGTGGGTGGGCTAGTGGGTGAGTGGGTGGGTGAGTGGTTGAACGAGTTCTTGAGTGGGCGAGTGAGTGAGTGGACCAGTGGGCGAGTGGGTGAGTGGGTGGGTGAGTGGATGAGTGGGTGAGCGAGTGGGCGACTGAGTGAGTGGGCGAGTGGGTGAGTGGGTGGATGAGTGTGTGAGTGGGTTAGTGGGTAGGTGAGTGGGTGAGTGAGTGGTTGAACGAGTTATTGAGTGGGCGAGTTAGTGAGTGGGCGAGTGGGTGGATGAGTGGGTGAGTGGGTTAGTGGGTAGGTGAGTGGGTGAGTGAGTGGTTGAACGAGTTATTGAGTGGGCGAGTTAGTGAGTGGGCGAGTGGGTGGATGAGTGGGTGAGTGGGTTAGTGGGTAGGTGAGTGGGTGAGTGAGTGGTTGAACGAGTGATTGAGTGGGCGAGTGAGTGAGTGAGTGGGTGAGTGAGTGGGTGGGCTAGTGGGTGAGTGGGTGGGTGAGTGGTTGAACGAGTTCTTGAGTGGGCGAGTGAGTGAGTGGGCGAGTGGGTGGATGAGTGGGTGAGTGGGTTATTGGGTAGGTGAGTGGGTGAGTGAGTGGTTGAACGAGTTATTGAGTGGGCGAGTTAGTGAGTGGGCGAGTGGGTGGATGAGTGGGTGAGTGGGTTAGTGGGTAGGTGAGTGAGTAAGTGAGTGGTTGAACGAGTTATTGAGTGGGCGAGTGAGTGAGTGGACCAGTGGGCGAGTGGGTGAGTGGGTGGGTGAGTGGATGAGTGGGTGAGCGAGTGGGCGACTGAGTGAGTGGGCGAGTGGGTGAGTGGGTGAGTGGGTGGATGAGTGTGTGAGTGGGTTAGTGGGTAGGTGAGTGGGTGAGTGAGTGGTTGAACGAATTATTGAGTGGGCGAGTTAGTGAGTGGGCGAGTGGGTGGATGAGTGGGTGAGTGGGTTAGTGGGTAGGTGAGTGAGTGAGTGAGTGGTTGAACGAGTTATTGAGTGGGCGAGTGAGTGAGTGGACCAGTGGGCGAGTGGGTGAGTGGGTGGGTGAGTGGATGAGTGGGTGAGCGAGTGGGCGACTGAGTGAGTGGGCGAGTGGGTGAGTGGGTGAGTGGGTGGATGAGTGTGTGAGTGGGTTAGTGGGTAGGTGAGTGGGTGAGTGAGTGGTTGAACGAGTTATTGAGTGGGCGAGTTAGTGAGTGGGCGAGTGGGTGGATGAGTGGGTGAGTGGGTTAGTGGGTAGGTGAGTGAGTAAGTGAGTGGTTGAACGAGTTATTGAGTGGGCGAGTGAGTGAGTGGACCAGTGGGCGAGTGGGTGAGTGGGTGGGTGAGTGGATGAGTGGGTGAGCGAGTGGGCGACTGAGTGAGTGGGCGAGTGGGTGAGTGGGTGAGTGGGTGGATGAGTGTGTGAGTGGGTTAGTGGGTAGGTGAGTGGGTGAGTGAGTGGTTGAACGAATTATTGAGTGGGCGAGTTAGTGAGTGGGCGAGTGGGTGGATGAGTGGGTGAGTGGGTTAGTGGGTAGGTGAGTGAGTGAGTGAGTGGTTGAACGAGTTATTGAGTGGGCGAGTGAGTGAGTGGACCAGTGGGCGAGTGGGTGAGTGGGTGGGTGAGTGGATGAGTGGGTGAGCGAGTGGGCGACTGAGTGAGTGGGCGAGTGGGTGAGTGGGTGAGTGGGTGGATGAGTGTGTGAGTGGGTTAGTGGGTAGGTGAGTGGGTGAGTGAGTGGTTGAACGAGTTATTGAGTGGGCGAGTGAGTGAGTGGGCCAGTGGGCGAGTGGGTGAGTGGGTGGGTGAGTGGATGAGTGGGTGAGCGAGTGGGCGACTGAGTGAGTGGGCGAGTGGGTGAGTGGGTGAGTGGGTGGATGAGTGTGTGAGTGGGTTAGTGGGTAGGTGAGTGGGTGAGTGAGTGGTTGAACGAGTTATTGAGTCGGCGAGTGAGTGAGTGGGCGAGTGGGTGAGTGGGTGAGTGAGTGGTTGAACGAGTGATTGAGTGGGCGAGTGAGTGAGTGGGTGGGTGGGTTAATGGGTCGGTGAGTGAGTGATTGAACGAGTGATTGAGTGGGCGAGTGAGTGAGTGGGTGGGTGAGTGGATGGATGAGTGGGTGAGTGAGTGATTGAACGAGTGAGTGAGTGGGCGAGTGAGTGAGTGAGCGGGCGAGTGAGTGAGCGGGCGAGTGAGTGAGCGGGCGAGTGAGTGAGTGTGCGGGTGAGTGAGTGAGTGAGTGGGTGAGTGGGCGAGTGGGCGAGTGAGTGAGTGACTGAGTGAGCGGTGGCGGATGGATATCTCCTTCTCGCCGTGTGTGCAATAATAACGAAGGGGGGGCAGGTGGGTGGGACGGGTATTATTTATTTATTTACACACACAAATGAAAGTAGTTCCGCCCCAAAGTCTTGAAGACGAGCGGAGCCTTGGAACGCAGCGATGACTCCAATCCAAATGGAGCCTCGGCTAATGAATTCAATAAACATTGCAAACATCAATCCGACAGAAATAAAAGGTGGGCGGTGGGGGGGAGGGGCTCCTACGCACCCCCCCCCCCCTTTAAAATTTAATTTTGTTGCAACAATAGGCGATAATAAAAGAGAAATGTTCGGTCCAAGCAGAGCACTCGTCACAAATTGGAATGAATGATGGATAACCCAGATAGCAGAGTCTCGCCACGTGTGCGTGCCAAGATGTGTGTGTGTTTCTCAATGTGTGTCAGGGTGTGTCTGTGTGTGTGTCAGGATGTGTGTGTTTCTCAAAGTGTGTCAGGGTGTGTCTGTGTGTGTGTGTCAGGGTATGTGTGTGTTTCTCAATGTGTGTCAGGGTGTGTCTGTGTGTGTGTCAGGGTGTGTGTGTGTTTCTCAATGTGTGTCAGGGTGTGTCTGTGTGTGTGTGTCAGGGTATGTGTGTGTTTATCAATGTGTGTCAGGGTGTGTCTGTGTGTGTGTCAGGGTGTGTGTGTGTGTTTCTCAATGTGTGTCAGGGTGTGTCTGTGTGTCAGGGTGTGTGTGTGTTTCTCAATGTGTGTCAGGGTGTGTCTGTGTGTGTGTGTCAGGGTGTGTGTGTGAGGCAGTCGCCCTCCAACAACAACGGAGGGCGGAGGAGCGACGCTCACAACAACGAGCGGAGCGCCGGGTGGCTAAAGCACAGCAAGTTGGCACAGTAGGGGGCACAGGTGGTGCATCAGCCAGTTATCTCGGTCATCTCAGTCAGTCGACCCGTGGCACCTGCTGGGTCTGCCCCGTGACCTCCTGCCAGCGGGCGTTCGACACTTCACGTGGCCTCAAGGTGCACTTGGCCTGGCACAAGCGTCGTGGTGACGTCACCGCCACTTAGTGGCGAATGGCGGTTGTTGTTGTTGTTGTGTGTGTGTGTCAGTCGTGGTCTTCTCGGCCACGGTCATTCCCTCCCTTCTCTACGCTTGCGAAACGTGGAACCCCCTAGAAACATTTCGGCTGGATTGTGTGAGGAGCTCACAAATCCTTGAAAGATCTGGGCAAAGTCCCATCAGTGAGCTCCTCCGGCAGGCAAGGCTGCGTTGGCTGGGTCATGTAGCCCGCATGCCCAGCCACCGCATGCCTAAACAGCTTTTGTTCGGCCGGATCGAGGGGGCTAAACGGGCGCGGCACGGGCTAGAGAAGAGATGGAGTGATGTGGTACAGGAGGACGTGGAGCTGAGTGGACTTGCCGATGACTGGTACCAGCGGTGTCAAGATCGGCCTCTGTGGAGGAGGCTCGTGAAGGACGCTACTGGGCAGTTGGAGGCAGTCGCCCTCCAACAACAACGGAGGGCGGAGGAGCGACGCTCACAACAACGAGCGGAGCGCCGGGTGGCTAAAGCACAGCAAGTTGGTACAGTAGGGGGCACAGGTGTTGCATCAGCCAGTCATCTCGGTCATCTCAGTCAGTCGACCCGTGGCACCTGCTGGGTCTGCCCCGTGACCTCCTGCCAGCGGGCGTTAGACACTTCACGTGGCCTCAAGGTGCACATGGCCTGGCACAAGCATCGTGGTGACGTCACCGCCACTTAGTGGCGAATGGCGGTTGTTGTTGTGTATGTCAGGGTGTGTGTCAGTGTGTGTCTGTGTGTGTGTGTCAGGGTGTGTCTGTGTGTGTGGCAGGGTGTGTGTGTCAGTGTGTCTGTGTATGTCGGGGTGGGTGTATCCGTGTGTGAGTGTGTCTGTGTGTGTGTCAGGGTGGGTGTATCAGTGTGTGAGTGTGTCTGTGTGTGTGTCAGGGTGTGTGTGTCTGTGAGTGTGTCTGTGTGTGTGTCAGTGTGTGAGTGTGTCTGTGTGTGTGGGGAGTGGTGGGTGTAGTGGTTAGCGCGCTGAGCTGCGATGCTGGCCACTCGAGTTTGATTCCCGCTCACGGCCAAAATTAGTGAAGATTATCTGAACTGGTCCTGGGCCTCCCCTAGGTCAACTCAGCCTCAAATGAGTACCTGGTGCGGTGTGTAAACATGGCCACTGGGGAGACAAAGGCGGCCGGGCGTGGTGCTGGCCACCCACCCCTTCATGTGCCGTGCCGGCCTTCATAGGTGCTCGCTAACAGCACTTGCCCCTACAGTCTGTAACCGGCTATATGGGGGATCTTTGTCTTTGTGTCAGAGTGTGTGGGTGTGTGTGGGTGTGTGGGTGTGTGGGTGTGTGTGTGGGTGTGTGGGTGGGTGTGTGTGGGTGTGTGTGTGTGTCTGGGCGTGTGTGGGTGTGTGTGTGTGTGGGTGTGTGTGTGTGTGAGTGTGTGTGGGTGTGTGGGTGTGTGGATGGGTGTGTGGGTGTGTGGGTGGGTGTGTGTGGGTGTGTGTGGGTGTGTGGGTGTGTGTGGGTGGGTGTGTGGGTGGGTGGGTGGGTGTGTGGGTGGGTGTGTGTGGGTGTGTGTGGGGATGTGTGTGTGTGGGTGTGTGTGTGGGTGTGTGTGTGGGTATGCGGGTGTGTGTGTGTGTGGGTGTGTGTGTGGGTATGCGGGTGTGTGTGTGTGTGTCAGAGGATGAGTGTGTGTGTGGTTGTGTGGATGTGTGGGTGTGTGTGTGTGTGGGTGTGTGGGGGTGTGTGTGTGTGGGTGTGTGTGTGTGGGTGTGTGTGTGTGTGGGTGTGTGTGGATGTGTGGGTGTGTGGGTGTGTGTGTGTGTCAGAGGATGAGTGTGTGTGTGGGTGTGTGTGGGTGTGTCGGTGTGTGTGTGGGTGTGTGGGTGTGTGGGTGTGTGTGGGTGGGTGTGTGGATGGGTGTGCGGGTGTGTGTGTGTGTCAGGGGATGAGTGTGTGTGTGTGTCTGTGTGTCAGTGTCCGGCAGAACAACCCCCTACCTCATCGCTGGTGCCAGACGGTAACGCGGTTGTGATCAGTGTCATCGGGGAAGGGCCATTTCCATTATGGCGTTTGTAGCCAACTGGGGCTCTGGACGGGTGCGAGGGGCTGGTAACCCCTCCACCTTCAATTGAAATATCACAAAACCAAGTGAAAATTTCCCAGCTAAGCTTGTGCCGGAGGCCCCTGGGGGTTACAGGCGTCGATGAAATCTCCTGGCCAAACCCCATTTGGCGGAGCCAGGAGACTGAATCTTTACCCTCGGGGCTCCTCCAGAAACAACAAAAAGCCACTTCGTGTGGCCACGTGGAATGTTCGAACGCTCACTGCGGAGGAGAGACTGACACTCCTCTGTTGGGAGTTGGACTGGTATGGATCTCTGCGATAAAGTAACCACGACCGCCACTCCTCGCCTCCGGTTGATGGGAAGGCGAGCCCAAAGTAGCCTGGGGCTTACAGCTTCCCACACCTCACCGCCACGCTCCCACGCCCCCTTCATTCTTTTGTTCAGAAGAAGAGCCACACCCTGTTGTTTGGCAGTCTCCTGCCCCGAGTAGAGGACTGTCCACCCCTCATGGTGGCAGGAGCCAGAGCCGGTCCACCGGACCTCCTGAATGCCGCAGAGATCCAGGCGGTACCGGTCCAGCTCCCGACAGAGGAGTGGCAGCCTCTCCTCCGCAGTGAGCGCTTGAACATTCCACGTGGCCACACGAAGTGGCTTTTTGTTGTTTCTGGAATGAGCCCCGAGGGTGAAGATTCAGTCTCCTGGCTCCGCCAAATGGGGTTTGGCCAGGAGACGTCATTGACGCCTGTCCCCCCGGGGCCTTCGGCACAAGCTTATTAATTACATTTTCCAGTCGTGGTTTGGTGGTAATTAATTGAAGGTGGAGGGGTTACCAGCCCCTCGCACCCGTCCAGAGCCACCATTTGGCCGCTGTGGTGGCTACAAACGCCATGAGGGGAATGGCCAATCGGAATTGGCCCTCTTCCCACGGCACTGCTCACCACAGCGGTGCCGTCCGTCACCAAAGAAGAGGTAGGGGGTTGTTTTTGACACAAACACATACACACGCAGACACACACACACAGATACACATACACAGACACAACAACAACAACAACCGCCATTCGCCACTAAGTGGCGGTGACGTCACCACGATGCTTGTGCCAGGCCAAGTGCACCTTGAGGCCATCGTGAAGTGTCGAAAGCCCGCTGGCAGGAGGTCACGGGGCAGACCCAGGTGCCACTGGTCGACTGACCGAGATGACCGAGATGACTGGCTGATGCACCACCTGTGCCCCCTACTGTGCCAACTTGCTGTGCTTTAGCCACCCGGCGCTCCGCTCGTTGTTGTGAGCGTCGCTCCTCCGCCCTCCGTTGTTGTTGGAGGGCGACTGCCTCCAACTGCCCAGTAGCGTCCTTCACGAGCCTCCTCCACTGAGGCCGATCTTGACACCGCTGGTACCAGTCATCGGCAAGTCCACTCAGCTCCACGTCCTCCTGTACCACATCACTCCATCTCTTCTCCAGCCCGTGCCGCGCCCGTCTAGCCCCCTCGATCCGGCCGAACAAAAGCTGTTTAGGCATGCGGTGGCTGGGCATGCGGGCTACATGACCCAGCCAACGCAGCCTTGCCTGCCGGAGGAGCTCACTGATGGGACTTTGCCCAGATCTTTCAAGGATTTGTGAGCTCCTCACACAATCCAGCCTGGTTAAACCCAGGATGGATCGTAGGCAGGCCAGCCTAAATGTTTCCAACCGGCGAAGATGCTCCACCAGGGGGGTCCACGTCTCGCAAGCGTAGAGAAGGGAGGGAATGACCGTGGCCGAGAAGACCTGAAGCTTCGTGCGGAGCGACAGACCAGGTAGCTTCCACACAGCGTTACGCAACCGATGAAAAGATATTGCCGCTCGACTGATTCGGAGTGAGACCTCTGCTGATAGACTGGAGCCGGTCATAAGCACACTGCCCAGGTATGGGAAACTCTCCACTCTCTCCACAACTGCCCCATCACCAATTGGGAGTTGTGGGGGTGGAGTGTCCGATGGTACAAAATACCCAGGCAGGTGCTTAGTTTTGGTGGGGCTGATGGTAAGGCCCCACCTCTTAGTGGCACGCTCCAGTCTCAGCAGCAGCGCCTCCAACTCCTCTTCTGAATGAGCAGCTATTACCAAATCATCGGCATACATAACGTGGTTGACCAATAGGGAGCCATCCCTTGATCGCACCCGGGCGTCGATCAGCCTCCCATTATATCTGTACCAAACGGAAATTCCCCCGGTACAGCTATTGAAGGCTTCACGAACTACGCGGTCAAAATAGATGTTAAATAATGTGGGAGCCAGAGGACATCCCTGTCGCACCCCAAGGTGTACAGGGAAAGGCTCCGACTCCCGGCCACGTAGTTTTACCCGGGCCCGCTCACCATCATGAAGGTCCTTAATGATCGTGAGCAGAGGGTCAGGGACTCCGAAAGCACGAAGAACAACCCAGAGTCCAGTCCTACTGATGGTATCATAGGCCTTGACCACACACGCAGATACACATACACACAGATACACATACACAGACACACACGCAGATACACATACACAGACACACACAGACACACACGCAGATACACACACACACAGATACACATACACAGACACACACACACAGACACACACACACACAGACACACACACACACAGACACACACACACAGACACACACAGACACACACGCAGATACACACACACACAGACCCACACACAGACAAACAAACATCCGCCATTCGCCACTAAGTGGCGGTGACGTCACCACGACGCTTGTGCCAGGCCATGTGCACCTTGAGGCTACCACGTGAAGTGTCGAACGCCCGCTGGCAGGAGGTCACGGGGCAGACCCAGCAGGTGCCACGGGTCGACTGACTGAGATGACCGAGATGACTGGCTGATGCACCACCTGTGCCCCCTACTGTACCAACACACAGACACACACAGACACACAGATGCACAAACACACACACACAAAGGCACACACACACACAGGCACAGACACACACACAGATAGATACACACACACAGACACACACAGGCACACAGACACACAGGCACACAGACACACACACAAACACAGACACACACAGGCACACAGACACACACACACATAGATACACAGACACACACAGGCGCAGACACACACACAGGCGCACAGACACACGCACAGGCAGAGACGCACACACAGATGCACACACAGGCACACACAGGCACAGGCACAAACACACACACACAGACACACACACACACACAAGCACAGGCACAAACACACACACACAGACACACACACACAGGCACAGGCACAAACACACACACAGACACACACACACAGACACACACACACACATAGATACACAGGCACAGACACACACACAGACACACACACATAGATACAAAGACACACACACCTAGATACACAGATACACCACACAGACACACACACATAGATACACAGACACACACACAGACACACACAGGCACAGGCACACACAGACACACACACACACAGACACACACACACAGACACACAGACACACACACACACCTACACACACACACAGACACACACAGGCACACACAGACCACACACATAGAGAGACACACACGCACAGACACAGACACACACAGGCACACACACACACACACACAGACACACACAGGCACACACAGACACACACACATAGAGAGACACACACGCACAGACACAGACACACACAGGCACACAGACACATACACATTCACAGACGCACACACACAGACACACACATAGATACAGACACACACAGACGCACACACAGACACACAGGCACAGGCACACACACATAGATACACACACACACAGACGCACACAGACACACACACACATAGATAGACACACACACAGACACACACACAGTCACACACACATGCAGAGACACACACAGGCACACACACATAGATACACGCACACAGACACACACACATAGACACACACAGACACACACACAGGCACAGACACACACACACAGGCACAGACACACACAGACACATAGATAGACAGACATGCACACACACAGACACACACATAGATACACACACACAGACACACACACAGACACACACACACACAGACACATAGATAGACACACACGCACAGACACACACACAGGCTCAAACACACACAGACACGTAGATAGACACACACGCATAGACACAGACACACACAGGCACACAGACACACACATAGATACACACACACAGACACACACAGGCACACAGACACACACATAGATACACACACACACATAGATACACACAGGCACACAGACACACAGTCAAAGACGCACACACAGACACACACAGGCACACACGCACAGACACAGACACACAGAGACACACACAGACACACACACACACATTGATACACACACACAGACACACACACATGCAGAGACACACACACAGAGACACACACACACGTAGATACACACACAGTCACACACACACACAGACACACACACACAGGCACACACAGGCACAGGCACACACAGACAGACAGACACACACACACATATATACACACACACAGCACAGACACACACAGACACAGACACATAGATACGCACACACAGACACACACATAGACACACACATAGATACACACACACAGACACACACACACACACAGGCAGTGACACACACACACAGACACACACACACAGGCAGTGACACACACACACAGACACACACACAGACACACACATAGACACACACATAGATACACACACACAGACACACACACAGGCAGTGACACACACACACAGACACACACACACAGGCAGTGACACACACACACAGACACACACACAGACACACACATAGACATACACATAGATACACACACACAGACACACACACACAGGCAGTGACACACACACACAGACACACACACACAGACACAAACACACACACACAGACACACACACAGACACCCCACACACACAGACACACACACAGACACACAGACACACACAGGCAGACACACACAGGCACACACAGACACACACACACAGACACAAACACACACACACAGACACACACACAGACACACACACACAGACACACACACAGACACACACACACACACAGACACACACACAGGCAGACACACACACACAGGCACAAGGTACTTTTCAAAAGAGCGGATGATTGCTGCGCGTCAATCAATCTCCCGTGGCCTCAACGTCTCTTCTTTATTTGCAAAGCGACACGCGGACACCAATTTCACACGCAAGGCAATTAGAGGTGCGGCCATTCAATCCGTTAGAGGGGACAGATGATTATCCATCCTTGGGGGGGGGGGGGGAGCGGTGGCGCAACGGTTAGCACCGGCGGTACGAACCCGGCAAGGGAGACCTGCACCATCCACCCACCAAGTTCGATTCCCGGTCACGGTCACCACCACCGCCACCACCACCATCACCGCCACCACCACCACCGCTACCACCGCCACCACCGCCACCGCCACCACCACCACCGCCACCACCAACACCACCACCGCCACCACCACCACCGCCATCACCACCGCCGCCCACCACCACCGCACCACCGCCACCGCCACCACCGCCACCACCACCCGCCGCCACCACCGCCACCACCGCCACCGCCACCACCGCCACCACCACCGCCCACCACCGCCACCACCACCACCGCCCACCACCACCGCCACCGCCACCACCGCCACCACCACCGCCACCACCACCACCGCCGCCCACACCCACACCACCACCGCCGCAACCACCACCACCACCGCCACCACCGCCACCACCACCGCCGCAACCACCACCACCACCGCCACCACAGCCACAACCACCGCCACCACCACCACCGCCGCCACCACCGCCACCACCACCGCCGCAACCGCCACCACCGCCGCCACCACCGCCACCACCGCCACACCACCACCACCACCGCCACCACCGCCGCCACCACCGCCACCACCACCACCACCGCCACCACCGCCACCACCACCGCCGCAACCACCACCACCACCGCCACCACCACCGCCACCACCACCACCACCACCGCCACCACCGCCACCGCCGCCACCGCCGCCACCACCGCCACCACCGCCACCACCGCCACCACCACCGCCACCCACCACCGCCACCACCACCACCACCACCGCCACCCACCGCCACCGCCACCACCGCCACCACCACCGCCACCACCGCCACCACCACCACCACCACCGCCACCACCACCACCACCGCCGCCACCACCACCGCCACCACCGCCACCACCAACAAGAATAACGGCCACCACCACCACCACCAATATCTGCCATTTGCCACTAAGTGACGATGACGTCACCACGATGCCTGTGCCAGGCTAGGTGCACCTTGAGGCCACGTGATGTGTCGATGGCTCGCTGACAGGAGGTCTCGGGACAGACCCAGCAGGTGTCATGATCGAGATGACCGGTAGATGTGTAAAGTAGTACTTGGCGGGAGACGACTCTGACGGGTAGCACACCTTTTATTAACACCAACTTATATTACACGGGTGGCAACTGCCACATAACCCACGAGGTTCCCCTGGCTACACCCACACGGGCTCTTACGCCCCGTAGCTTCTCGAAACCCACCCGGCTGGGTTATTAGTCTCGGCTCTGGGTCCCACAGCCTCGTCCCACATGGACACCAGGCCTCGGGTCCCACAGCTCGCCTCTGAGCCGCACAGGGTCCCGGCCCTTACAAGTGTAGTGGTGGTATTGACGTGCGCCGGCAGTGATGGATCACGGGGCGCGGGGTTGGGCACGCGGTGTGGGCGTGGCATGGACGCGCGCGCCGGTGGTGAGGCGCGCTCACACAAGCTGGGAAAAGAGGATCGTAGCGAGTGCGCAGTGATTGGTCAGATAAGTGAGTACTCTCAGCGACGTCCGCAGGAGGGATATAAAGGGGGACGCGCGAGAGCACTCGTGGTCAGTGTTAACCAGTTGAAGACCGAAGACGGGGTGGAGGAGGTAGGGGCCCTGTGTGGCTCGGAGCCGAGACTGGGGGGACCGTAGTCCGACGCCCGTGTGGGTCGGGACGGTGGTACCCAGAGCCGAGACGGGCACCCCGGCTGGGTGTGTCCCGGAAGGCTACAGGGCGTAAGAGCCCGTGTCAGTACAGCTGAGTGGGTGTTAGTCACCCGTGTAGCTGAGTGGGTGTTGGTCACCCGTGTAGCTGAGTGGGTGTTAGTCACCCGTGTAGCTGAGTGGGTGTTGGTCACCCGTGTAGCTAAGTGGGTGTTGGTCACCCTTGTAGCTGAGTGGGTGTTGGTCACCCGTGTAACGAAGTTGTAGTTGAGTGGGTGTCCGTCACCCGTGTAGCTAAGTGGGTGTTGGTCACCCGTGTAACGAAGTAGGGTGTTAGTCATCCGTGTAACTACAAGTTGGTGAAAATAAAGAGTGTGCTACCCGTGAAGTCGTCTCCTGCCGAGTTACTACTTTACAACTGGCGTCAGAAGTAAACCTGTCTTCAAGGAGAATGGACACAAGGAAGACTTCTCGTTCCCACGTGCAAGACCGGGGAGACGACGACGTACCGGTGACACCACCCTCGGGAGGAGAGGACGAGGAGTTGCCGCCGATGCAGCACTTCGCGGAAATGGCCGATGCTCCGCCCGCCTCCGACACCAGCCTGCAGGACGCACACTCCCGCCTGGCGGAGTTGCTGCTCGCCGCCGCTGCGATCTTGGCGGAGATCTCCGTTCCAGCGGCCGGTGGAACACCTGCGGGGTTGGAAGAGGCGGCGCGGCTGGAGGGTTCCCGCCATAAGGCGTTTCGCGCCAAAAGTTTGGGAGTTGGCGCCATTTTTGAGGGTCCGCCTCCGGTTGGCGGGAAACGCGGACACCACGTGGCCAGAGGTCTCCACACAGCGCAGCCCGCGTCATCGGCGAGCGCCGGAGCTCTCCATTTTGCGCCTGCAGAGGGAGCCGACATTTTCTACAACCACAGCGGCGCGCGGGAAAATCGTTCAACGACGACGACGACGATCGAGTTCTCCAGCAACGATTGCCCGCGCTGTCAGTGTTCAAGGCGGACGGGGGCGACTGGGGAGCCTTCCAGCGACGGTTCATCGCGCATCAAGAAATGTCGGGGTGGTCCGACACCACTGCCCTGCGCGCGCTGCCAGCGATGCTCGACGACGACGCGCTTGCGGCCTTCACGTCTGCCCCGAGGTCGTCCCGCTCAACGCTCCAGGCCGCGCTGCACCTGTTGGCCAAGGTGTTCGGGCCGCCCTCGACCTGTCGCCACCAGTTCTACGATCGGCGGAAGGTGGTTGGAGAAACAACGCTCGCCTATCGCACGGCGCTGCTCGCCCTGGCGGATTCAGCTTTTCCCCGCATGGACAAGGAGGGGAAGGACGCCATGGTGACGGAGCAGCTGCTGGCGCTGGCTCACGGATTGGGAGTTCCCATTAATACGGCGGACGAGATGGACATCTGCTCCCTGGGGATTGCCACGAGTATCCACGCTTACGAGGTCCTACAGCGGAAGCCGACGGTCGTCTGCGCATCGGTGGAGAACGGGGCACCGGCCGCCACGATCATCGGACCTCAGCCTGCTGTGCCTCGGGAGGAGGCCTTCGCTGGTTCGAGGCCGGGGGAGTGGAGAACGGGAGGTCGTTCGCCCACACGCTCCTCCCGCAAGCTGGAGCAACCGAAACCTACGACGTCCCTCGTCGTCTGCTACAACTGCGGCCTTCGGGGCCACGTCGCGTCCGGGTGCCGGGCCCCGCGTCAACGCACCGCGGGACCACGTCCGGACGACGACCAGGGACTCAAGACATCCCAACTGAACCCGGTGTCTCGGACCTGACGGCTGTTGACCGTCGGGAACCGGAACCCCGCGGCTCGCACGGAGCCCCGATGCCTGGCCCATGCCTTCCTGAACTGCCGGCGCCGCCGGATGGCCAACTGCGTCCTGTGCCGTACGACGGTCCGGCAAGGCGGACTCGGTCAAGGACGCAACACTTTTCATGAAAAAAAAAAAAAAAAATTCTTTTTTTGTTACAGCCCGACTTCGTTGCCGGCTTCCCCTTCTGCCGGGGTAATGTCCCGTTCAAGGGACGCTCGGACATTGGGACGCTGCATGAGTCAGAGAGAAAAGAAGAGAAAAATGATTAAAGAAATTTTTTTTATTGTTACTCTTTCCGCATACACAGCATCGTTGCCACTCGCTGGATTGTGCATGTTGTTCTTGTTGCGGGTGTGGCGGTTGCTGGTTTTGCGGATTGCGGTGTTCATGTTGTGTTGTTAGGGTTTGTGTTATGTTACGGGGCACACATGGGGGTGAAGGGGGTTGTAGGTTTTATTAGCAGCCGGGTCGGCTGCGAGCTATGTGGTAGGGGGTGATGTAGTGGTGGTATTGACGTGCGCCGGCAGTGATGGATCACGGGGCGCGGGGTTGGGCACGCGGTGTGGGCGTGGCATGGACGCGCGCGCCGGTGGTGAGGCGCGCTCACACAAGCTGGGAAAAGAGGATCGTAGCGAGTGCGCAGTGATTGGTCAGATAAGTGAGTACTCTCAGCGACGTCCGCAGGAGGGGTATAAAGGGGGACGCGCGAGAGCACTCGTGGTCAGTGTTAACCAGTTGAAGACCGAAGACGGGGTGGAGGAGGTAGGGGCCCTGTGTGGCTCGGAGCCGAGACTGGGGGGACCGTAGTCCGACGCCCGTGTGGGTCGGGACGGTGGTACCCAGAGCCGAGACGGGCACCCCGGCTGGGTGTGTCCCGGAAGGCTACAGGGCGTAAGAGCCCGTGTCAGTACAGCTGAGTGGGTGTTGGTCACCCGTGTAGCTGAGTGGGTGTTAGTCACCCGTGTAGCTGAGTGGGTGTTGGTCACCCGTGTAGCTGAGTGGGTGTTAGTCACCCGTGTAGCTGAGTGGGTGTTGGTCACCCGTGTAGCTGAGTGGGTGTTGGTCACCCGTGTAGCTAAGTGGGTGTTGGTCACCCGTGTAACGAAGTTGTAGTTGAGTGGGTGTCCGTCACCCGTGTAGCTAAGTGGGTGTTGGTCACCCGTGTAACGAAGTAGGGTGTTAGTCATCCGTGTAACTACAAGTTGGTGAAAATAAAGAGTGTGCTACCCGTGAAGTCGTCTCCTGCCGAGTTACTACTTTACACAAGGACAGCGAGGCTAGGGGTCTCAGGGCCCTGTCTCTTCAACTCCGTCTTCGATCTTCAGCTGGTAATCACTCCCCGAGTCCCGCGCGTCCCCCTTTATAGTCCTCCATGCGGACGTCGCTGAGAGCACCCACCCAAGTTGACCAATCACTCAGCGCGCTGCCCACGATCCTGTTTCCCATCGTGTCTGCGTGCACAACCACGCACCCAGCGCCGCCCCGTGATCCATCACTGTCGGCGTGCGTCAACACCCCACACTCGATGTAGCCACGCCCGGCGCGCGCACCACACGCCCCCACCTTGTCAGCGCGCACCGCCACTACATCACCCCCTACCACATAGCTCGCAGCCGACCCGGCTGCTAAAATTTTTATTTCCCTCCCCATTAGTGTGTGCCCCGTAACACCAGCAACAATAACAACAACACAACACAATAAGAACTCCCCATCCGTAAGCAGAGCATACCACCGCAACAACAAGAACAATATGTACAAGCGGCGAGCGACAACAATAAACGTATATACAAAAATGACTCGTGCAGCGTCCCTTCATTTCCGACCACCCCTTGAACGGGGCAATGTACCGGGCAGAAGGGGAACGTGGCGCCGAGCCGCAATCTCGGGCCCCCCCTCAGGAAAAGTGGCGTGTCTTAGCACGAGTCCGCCTGGCCGGTCCGTCGTACGGCACAGACGCGGTTGACCGTCCGGTGGCGCCGGCAGTCCAGGGAGGCACGGGGCAGGTATTGTAGATCCGTGCGTGCCTCGGGTTCCGGCTCTCGGCGGTCAGCAGCCGTCAGGTCCGCGACACCTGGGAGTAGGTCAGGCGGAGACACGTGAGGATCAGACTGCGACACCTCCCACCCCGAGCCGACGGCCCCATCACACGCTCGGTCGTTACGGCACAAAGGGAGGTCATGGGTTGCCGCGAAAGGTTTCAGCCGGGAGGGGTGTACGTACCAACGGCGTTTTCCCCATTTAATCTGGATACACTGGGGTCGCGCAATACGCACGATTTCCACAGGTCCCCTCCATGGTCTCAACAATTTAGGGGACGTACCAACGGTGCATGTGGGCAATGCAGCCAGGCCTTATCGCCTGTTTTCCAATCGTGCGTATACACTTTCGTTCATGCAACCTCTCGTTAGCGACCTGGCGCGACCTCGAATTCAACCTCGCAGCCTCTCGCGCTTCAGCCAGTTTGGCGATATTAAATTTGATGTGGTCGGCCAATTTGGATTTCGCACGTGGCTGGGAAATCCCCAGTTGGACATCCATAGGCGGATCAGCCTCCCGCCCATACATGAGAAAAAATGGGGAAAACCCCGTTGCCGCATGGGGGGCCATTCGATAGGCCGCGAGTACCCCAGGTACCTGCAAGTCCCAATCAACCTGATCGTTGCAGACCTGTTGGCACAGCATAGAAGTAATCCTGTTTAGACGTTCAACCATTCCATCAGTCTGCGGGTGGTACGGGGAGGTACGCACTTTTTTCGTACCCAACAGGTCGCACACCTCGCGCAACAAAACGCTCGAAAAATTTTCCTTGGTCCGTCAGCAAGCGTTCGGGGCGCCTTTGTCCAAAACATAGCCCTGGACAAAGGCGTCCGCCACCGCCGCAGCCGACTGGTTGGCGAGTGGCCACGCCATGGGCCATCGGGTGAAGTATTCTACGCCAACCAGCAGGTATTTGTTACCCCTAGGTGTAGCGGGAAAGGGCCCCAAAATGTCGAGCGCAACCATTCGTTCGTGCGCGAAACCTGAATGGATTGTAGCGGTGGATTAGCCGCTATTGTGGCGGTTTCCTTCGAGCGCACCCCACACATCCCTTGAGGATGTTTCCACGTCGCTCCCCATACCCGGCCAATAATAGTCCCGTTGGAGTAGGGCAAGCGTTTTGTGAAATCCCAAATGCATGAGGCGTTCGTGAGCAGCCAGAACGACCCTACCCCGTAAGCAGATGGCACAACGAGCGTATGGCGCCGGGACATATTGTCCCACTTCATCAGGAGGCCCTGTCTGACCACCCATGAACTGACCCGCGTCTCCCCCCCCTCGGGAGCCTCTGCCTTCCGACGCAGCGTGAGTAGGGAGCTGTCGGCCATTTGGAGACGGCCCCACTCGATAAGAGGTAACGCGAGTAACGAGTCCCCGCCCGTAGGAGCGGCGGGCACATCGACCTCTGGAGCGTCAGTGGCGGCGAGCAAAACTTCCGCGCGAGCGGCGACAGGGGGTTTACACCGCGCCGATCCCAGAAGACATGCGCATTCCGAGCGAGGCGACAACCGCGACAAGGCATCCGCATTCGAGTGCCGCAATCCCTTTCGGTAAATCGTCGTGAACTGGTAGTCTTGGAGGACCTCCAGCCATCGGGACAATTGGCCGGAGGGTTGCGCCACCCGCATTGCGTATTGGAGAGCCGCGTGGTCCGTACGAACAGTAAAATGACGTCCGTAGAGATACGGTCTGAATTGCTGTATAAAAAAAACGATCGCTAGCAATTCACGACGTGTCACACAGTAGCGTTGTTCCGCAGGTGACAGAACTCTACTACCGTAGGCGACCACCCGTTCGACCCCCCCGACCACCTGTGAGAGCACTCCCCCGATACCCGTGTTACTGGCATCCGTGTCAAGCAGAAACGGTTGCGTGAAATCGGGGTAACACAAGGGGGGAGCCGCACCAAGGCGTCCCGAAGGGAGCAGAACGCAGCCTCCTCATCTGAGCCCCAGTGAAACCTTACCCCTTTAGCCGTCAAAGCGTGTAGGGGCCTGGCTATGGTGGCAAAATGTTCGACAAAACGGCGGTAGTAGGAGGCGAATCCTATGAAGCTGCGGACTTCAGTGACTGAGGTTGGCGTTGGCCATGAGCTGACACAGTGCGTTTAGCAGGGTCTGTGGAGATCCCTGAACGGCCAACAATATGCCCAAGTACCGGACCGATTCCCGAAGCAGGTGACATTTAGCGGGTTTAAATTTTAATTTAGCGGAACGCATCCTGAGGAACACCCCTCTCAACCGCTGGAGGTGCTCCTCGAAAGTCCGGCTGAAAACGATGATATCATCGAGGTAGATCAAACAGGTGTCCCATTGGAGTCCTGACAAAACCAATTCCATGAGCCTCTGGAACGTGGCGGGAGCGGAATGTAAGCCCATGGGCAATCGATTGAATTCAAATAGGCCTCCTGGTGTCCGGAAAGCGGTCTTAGGTTTTGATTCCTCATCGAGGGGCAATTGCCAAAATCCTGAAAGCAGGTCAAGCGTGAAAAATACTGTGCTCCCGCCAAGGCATCCAGCGACTCATCCATCCTGGGGAGTGGATACGCGTCGGCCATAGAGATTTTATTTAGGCGGCGAAAATCCACACAAAACCGCAAGGACCCGTCCTGTTTTTAACAAGGACGATGGGAGCCCCCACGGACTGGAAGAGGGCGAAATGATGTCGGCAGCCAACATGTCATTAACAGCCGATCTCACATGCTCCTTCTCGGCTGGGCTGAGCCGGAAGGGATTTTGCCGAATAGGGGCCGCATCACCGGTCGCTATGTGGTGGCGCAACAAGTCCGTGCAGCCAATATCGTACTTGTGTCTGCTAAAGATGTCGGCGAATTCGAGTAGCAGGCCCCTCAACGCTCCCAACTGCACACTAGACAAGTCACTAGACCCAGCACACAACGAGTCCAACCATTCTGTCCCCTCTTCCGATGGAGGATGCGTATCGAGGCTAGAGTCGGCATGCGCAACGAGCTGTTCGTCGACGGGTAGCGGCGCGTGAGCCAGCACCGTGCCCTGTGTAATACAGCTGGCCGCGACCCCGTATTCAGAACCATCACGAACGGATCCTGTCCGCCCGCACCATGGTCTGAGCTACTGCTAAGTCGAGGCCCCCAACAGCTCTTTGACGGCCCAACAGACACCTGTTCCCCGTCGATCCCGAGGGGTTTTCGCAACCGAAGGGGTACCAACATTTGCGATCCCGGGGGCACCCGCACAGTCTGAGTTGCCAGCGCCTGAACCGTTGCACAAACCGTGCGTATTTTGGTAGGACTCGTTAAAAATGCAACCCGCCGACCCGATGGAAGCTCAATGCAGGCCTGATCAATGAGAATTTTAATGGGCATTTTAGCCAAAAGTCCGTGCCCAGTAAACAAGGAACTGCCAGAGACGATGACACAAAAATGGGACCGCCAATTTGATATCACCAATACAAATAGTCACCCGAATCTGTCCGATGATTCCCAAGATCCCCCGTTCGCCGCGTAAACGGTACGTCCCACCGGGAAAGGGCCGGCATTGGACCGGGAAGGATGTTATAATAAGGTCCGAAATGATAGTGGCCGACGCACCTGTGTCCACCAGCACCCGGACCTCGACCCCATCAATAAACCCCGTTACTACGGACGACCCGGACGACGCAGCCACTATCCTGTGGGCCAACTCTGACCATTCGAACTGCTCCCGGGCCGTGTACGAACCCCCCTCGCCGAACCGAATCCCCGGTACCACATACTGCGGTCCCCCCACCGCGAAGCGGCGACCCGAGTGTGCCGTGTACTGTGGACCGAGCGTGTGGGGTGCCGCGACTTGCCGGGGTTAGCTGGGATGACTTCGGGGCCTTGGTCGTCGTCCGGACGTGGTCCCGTGGCGCGCTGACGCGGAGCCCGGCACCCGGACGCGACGTGACCCCGGAGGCCGCAGTTGTAACACAAGACCGGGACGTCGTAGGTTTCGGTTGCTCCAGCTTGCGGGATCGTACGGGCGAACGACCTCCCGATCTCCACTCCCCCGGTCTTGACACGGTGAAGGCCTCCTCCCGACCGTAGCAGTCTGAGGCTCGGCGACCGTCGCGGCTGGTGTCGCGATCCCCGCCGATGCACAGATGACCGTCCGCTTTCGCTTGAGGACCTCGTGTGCGTGAATACTTGTCGCCACCCCCAAGGAGCAGATGTCCATCTCGTCGCCGTATTGATGGGCACTCCCAGACCGTGAGCCAACGCCAGCAGCTGCTCTGTCACCATGGCGTCCTTCCCCTCCTTGTCCATGCGGGGAAAGCGGCGTCCGCCAGGGCGAGCAGCGATGTGCGATAGGCGAGCGTAGTTTCTCCATCCACCTTACGCCGTTCGTAAAACTGGTGGCGACAGGTCGAGGGCGGTCCGAACACCTTAGCCATGAGATGTAGCGCGGCCTGGAGCGTTGAGCGGGACGACCTTGGGGCGGATGTGAAGGCCGCAAGTGCGTCGTCGTCGAGCGTCGCCGGCAGCGCGCGTAGGGCAGTGGTGTCGGACCACCCCGACATCTCCTGATGCGCGAGGAACCTTCGTTGGAAGGCCCCCCAGTCGCCCCCGTCCGCCTTGAACGCCGTGAGCGCGGGCAGTCTCTGTTGGAGGACCTGGTCGTCGTCCCCCGATGAATGCTTTTCCCGCGCACCGCTGTAGTAATGAAAATGTCGGCTCCGTCGGCAGGCGCATGGTGGAGAGTCTCGGCGCGCGCCAATGACGCGGGCTGTGTGGAGTGGAGGTCCCCGACCACGTGGTGTCCACGCTTCCCGCCAATGCTGGTGGACCCTCGAAAATGGCGCCAATTTAAAACTTTCGGCGCGAAGCGCGTTCTGGCGGGATCCCGCGGCCGCGCTCCCTCCTCCAACCTCGTAGTCGTCCTCCCGCCTCCTGAAGCAGTGATTTCTGACAAAATCGAAGCGGCGGCGAGCAGCAACTCCGCCAGGCGGGAGTGTGCATCCTGAAGGCCGGTGTTGGAGGCGAGCGGAGCGTCGGCCATCGCCGCGAGGTGCTGCATCGGCGGCATCTCATCGTCCTCGCCTCCCGAGGCTTGTGGCTCCGGTACGCCGTCGTCTTCCCGATCTCGCTCGTGGGTACGGGTAGTCTTCCTGGTATCCATCGTTTGTGAAGACAGGTTTACTTCTGACGCCAGTTGTAAAGTAGTACTTGGCGGGAGACGACTCTGACGGGTAGCACACCTTTTATTAACACCAACTTATATTACACGGGTGGCAACTGCCACATAACCCACGAGGTTCCCCTGGCTACACCCACACGGGCTCTTACGCCCCGTAGCTTCTCGAACCACCCGGCTGGGTTATTAGTCTCGCTCTGGGTCCCACAGCCTGGTCCCACATGGACCAGGCCTCGGGTCCCACAGCCTCGCCTCTGAGCCGCACAGGGTCCCGGCCCTTACAAGGACAGCGGGGCTAGGGGTCTCAGGGCCCTCTCTTCAACTCCGTCTTCGATCTTCAGCTGGTAATAACTCCCCGAGTGCTCCGCGCGTCCCCCTTTATAGTCCTCCATGCGGACGTCGCTGAGAGCACCCACCCAAGTTGACCAATCACTCAGCGCTGCCCACGATCCTGTTTCCCATATCGTGTCTGCGTGCACAACCACGCACCCAGCGCCGCCCCGTGATCCATCACTGTCGGCGTGCGTCAACACCCCACACTCGATGTAGCCACGCCCGGCGCGCGCACACACACGCCCCCACCTTGTCAGCGCGCACCGCCACTACATCACCCCCTACCACATAGCTCGCAGCCGACCCGGCTGCTAAAACATTTTTATTTCCCTCCCCATTTAGCGTGTGCCCCGTAACACCAGCAACAATAACAACAACACAATACAATAAGAACTCCCCCATCCGTAAGCAGAGCATACCACCGCAACAACAAGAACAATGTGTACAAGCGGCGAGCGACAACAATAAACGTATATACAAAAATGACTCGTGCAGCGTCCCTTCATTTCCGACCACCCCTTGAACGGGGCAATGCACCGGGCAGAAGGGGAACGTGGCGCCGAGCCGCAATCTCGGGCCCCCCCTCAGGAAAAGTGGCGTGTCTTAGCACGAGTCCGCCTGGCCGGTCCGTCGTACGGCACGAGACGCGGTTGACCGTCCGGTGGCGCCGGCAGTCCAGGGAGGCACGGGGCAGGTATTGTAGATCCGTGCGCGCCTCGGGGTTCCGGCTCTCGGCGGTCAGCAGCCGTCAGGTCCGCGACACCTGGGAGTAGGTCAGGCGGAGACACGTGAGGATCAGACTGCGACACCTCCCACCCCGAGCCGACGGCCCCATCACACGCTCGGTCGTTACGGCACAAAGGGAAGTCATGGGTTGCCGCGAAAGGTTTCAGGGGAGGAGTGTATGTACCAACGGCGTTTTCCCCATTTAATCTGGATACACTGGGGTCGCGCAATACGCACGATTTCCACAGGTCCCCTCCATGGTCTCAACAATTTAGGGGACGTAACCAACGGTGCATGTGGGCAATGCAACCAGGCCTTATCGCCTGTTTTCCAATCGTGCGTATACACTTTTCGGTCATGCAACCTCTCGTTAGCGACCTGGCGCGACCTCGAATTCAACCTCGCAGCCTCTCGCGCTTCAGCCAGTTTGGCGATATTAAATTTGATGTGGTCCGGCCAATTTGGAATTCGCACGTGGCTGGAAATCCCCAGTTGGACATCCATAGGCGGATCGCCTCCCGCCCATACATGAGAAAAATGGGGAAAACCCCGTTCGCCCGCTGGGGGGCCATTCGATAGGCCGCGAGTACCCCAGGTACCTGCAAGTCCCAATCAACCTGATCGTTGCAGACCTGTTGGCACAGCATAGAAGTAATCGTCCTGTTTAGACGTTCAACCATTCCATCAGTCCTGCGGGTGGTACGGGGAGGTACGCACTTTTTTCGTACCCAACCGGTCGCACACCTCGCGCAACAAAACGCTCGAAAAATTCTTCCCTTGGTCCGTCAGCAAGCGTTCGGGGGCGCCTTTGTCCAAAACATAGCCCTGGACAAAGGCGTCCGCCACCGCCGCAGCCGACTGGTTGGCGAGTGGCCACGCCATGGGCCATCGGGTGAAGTATTCTAACGCCAACCAGCAGGTATTTGTTACCCCTAGGTGTAGCGGGAAAGGGCCCCACAATGTCGAGCGCCACCAGTTCGTTCGTAGCGCGAAACCTGAATGGATTGTAGTGGTGGATTAGCCGCTATTTGTGGCGGTTTCCTTCGAGCGCACCCCACACATCCCTTGAGGATGTTGTCACGTCGCTCCCCATACCCGGCCAATAATAGTCCCCGTTGGAGTAGGGCAAGCGTTTTGGTGAAATCCCAAATGCATGAGGCGTTCGTGAGCAGCCAGAACGACCCTACCCCGTATAGCAGATGGCACAACGAGCGTATGGCGCCGGGACATATTGTCCCACTTCATCGGAGGCCCTGTCTGACCACCCATGAACTGACCCGCGTCCTCCCCCCCCTCAGGAGCCTCTGCCATTCCGACGCAGCGTGAGTAGGGAGCTGTCGGCCATTTGGAGAGGTAACGCGAGTAACGAGTCCCCCGCCCGTAGGAGCGGCGGGCACATCGACCTCTGGAGCGTCAGTGGCGGCAAGCCGAAACTTCCGCGCGAGCGGCGACAGGGGGTTTACACCGTGCCGATCCCAGAAGACATGCGCATTCCGAGCGAGGCGACAACCGCGACAAGGCATCCGCATTAGAGTGCCGCAATCCCTTACGGTAAATCGTCGTGAACTGGTAGTCTTGGAGGACCTCCAGCCATCGGACAATTGGCCGGAGGGTTGCGCCACCCGCATTGCGTATTGGAGAGCCGCGTGGTCCGTACGAACAGTAAAATGACGTCCGTAAGATACGGTCTGAATTGCTGTATAAAAAAAAACGATCGTTAGCAATTCACGACGTGTCACAAAGTAGCGTTGTTCCGCGGTGACAGAACTCTACTACCGTAGGCAACCACCCGTTCGACCCCCCCGACCACCTGTGAGAGCACTCCCCCGATACCCGTGTTATTGGCATCCGTGTCAAGCAGAAACGGTTGCGTGAAATCGGGGTAACACAAGGGGGGAGCCCGCACCAAGGTGTCCCGAAGGGAGCAGAACGCAGCCTCCTCATCTGAGCCCCAGTGAAACCTTACCCCTTAGCGGTTAAAGCGTGTAAGGGCCTGGCTATGGTGGCAAAATGTTCGACAAAACGGCGGTAGTAGGAGGCGAATCCTATGAAGCTGCGGACTTCAGTGACTGAGGTTGGCGTTGGCCATGAGCTGACACAGTGCGTCTTAGCAGGGTCTGTGGAGATCCCTGAACGGCCAACAATATGCCCCAAGTACCGGACCAATTCCCGAAGCAGGTGACATTTAGCGGGTTTAAATTTTAATTTAGCGGAACGCATCCTGAGGAACACCCCTCTCAACCGCTGGAGGTGCTCCTCGAAAGTCCGCCGAGGCTTGTGGCTCCAGTACGCCGTCGTCTTCCCGACCTCGCTCGTGGGTACGGGTAGTCTTCCTGGTATCCATCGTTTGTGAGGACAGGTTTACTTCTGACGCCAGTTGTAAAGTAGTACTTGGCGGGAGACGACTCTGACGGGTAGCACACCTTTTATTAACACCAACTTATATTACACGGGTGGCAACTGCCACATAACCCACGAGGTTCCCTGGCTATACCCACACGGGCTCTTACGCCCCGTAGCTTCTCGGAACCCACCCGGCTGGGTTATTAGTCTCGACTCTGGGTCCCACAGCCTCGTCCCACATGGGCGCCAGGCCCCGGGTCCCACAGCCTCGCCTCTGAGCCGCACAGGGTCCCGGCCCTTACAAGGACAGCGGGACTAGGGGTCTCAGGGCCCTATCTCTTCAACTCCGTCTTCGATCTTCAGCTGGTAATCACTCCCCGAGTGCTCCCGCGCGTCCCCCTTTATAGTCCTCCATGCGGACGTCGCTGAGAGCACCCACCCAAGTTGACCAATCACTCAGCGCGCTGCCCACGATCCTGTTTCCCACATCGTGTCTGCGCGCACAACCACGCACCCAGCGCCGCCCCGTGATCCATCACTGTCGGCGTGCGTCAACACCCTCACACTCGATGTAGCCACGCTCGGCGCGCGCACACACACGCCCCCTCCTTGTCAGCGCGCACCGCCACTACAGATGCACCAGCTGTACCCCCCCACTGTGCCAACTTGATGCATTTTAGCTGCCCGGCGTTCCACTCGTTGTTGTGAGCGTCGCTCCTCCGCCCTCCGTTGTTGCTGGAGGGCGACTGCCTCCAATTGCCCAGTAGCGTCCGTCACGAGCCTCCTCCACAGAGGCCGATCTTGACACCGCTGGTACCAGTCATCGGCAAGTCTACTCAGCTCCACGTCCTCCTGTACCACATCACTCCATCTCTTCTCTAGCCCGTGCCGCGCCCCGTTTAGCCCCCTCGATCCGGCCGAACAAAGTTGTTTAGGCATGCGGTGGCTGGGCATGCGGGCTACATGGCCCAGCCAACGCAGCCTTGCCTGCCGAAGGAGCTCACCGATGGGACTTTGTCCAGATCTTCAAGGATTTGTGAGCTTCTCACACAATCCAGCCTGGTTAAACCCAGGATGGATCGTAGGCAGGCCAGCCTAAATGTTTCTAACCAGCGCAGATTGTCCATTAGAGCGGTCCACATTTCACAAGCGTAGAGAAGGGAGGGCATTGACCGTGGCCGAGAAGACCCGAAGCTTCGTGTGGAGCAATGGACTAGGTAGCTTCCACACAGCGTTCAGCAATCCATTGAAAGATAATGCCGCTCGACTGATTCGGAGTGAGACCTCTGCTGTTAAACCGGAGCCGGTCATGAGCACACTCCCCAGGTATGAGAAACTCTCCACTCTCTCCACAACTGCCTTATACCCGATTGGGAGTTGTGGGGGTGGAGTGTCCGATTGGTACAAAATACCCAGGCAGGTGCTTAGTTTGGTGGGGCTGATGGTAAGGCCCCACCTCTTAGTGTCACGCTCCAGGTTCAGCAGCAGCGTCTCCAACTCCTCCTCTGAGTGAGCGAAATTACCAAGATAATCGGCATACGTAACGTGGTTGAGCAATAGGGAGCCATCCCTTGACCGCACTGGGCATTGATCAGCCTCCCACTGTATCTGTACCAGATGGAAATTACTCTGGTACAGCCATCAAAGGTTTCACGAACTACGTAGTCGAAATAGATGTGAAATAATGTGGGAGCCAGAAAACGTTCCTATTGCACCCCAAGGTGAACAGGGAATGGCTCCGACTCCCGGCCACGTAGTTTTACCCGGGCCCGCTCACCATCATGAAGGTCCTTAATGATCGTGAGCAGAGAGTCAGGGACTCCGAAAGCACGAAGAACAACCCAGAGCCCAGGCCTACTGATGGTATCATAGGCCTTGACCAGGTCAACAAAGCAAATATGTAGGTCTTGTTGGAATTTCCTACACCTCTGCTGTAGCAGACGGACAGAAAATATGGCATCTGTGCAGGTCCACATTGGGGCTCCGCAAGCCTCTCCTCAGCGTGCCTGGCAAGGCGATGTTGAATAATCTTTGCCAGCACCTTTCCCGGCACACTGAGGCATGAGATGCCCCTGTAGTTGTTACAGTCTGTGCAGTCCCCCTTTTTAAAGAGGTACACTACCAGGGCATCCTTCCAATCCTGCGGAACCCGTCCAGTGGTCCAGACTGTTGTTATGATGTCATGTAGGGTAGTCTGTGCACAAACGCCACCCTCCCTCAGCATTTCGCTTGGGAGATCATCTCTGCGCGGTGCCTTTCCTGGTCTCATATTCTGGATCGCCTTCAGTACTTCCTAAACAGACGGAACTTCAGCCAGCCACCCACAGGGGTTGACCACTTCTTCCAATATTTGAGGCACCGCAGCCTCAGCAGGGTCATCCCCACTTTTCCCCGTGATGTTTTCCAGGCTGAGGAATTTCCCTCTCCCCCAAGAGCTTACAGAAATTCGCAGAAAATCCGCAAACCTGTTCCTTGGGGTCAGAGATTGGCTCACTTTTCTTTCCCCTGTAAAGGAGAGCCGACACACGGTTGCAAGTGGTTCGTTTTTAAATCCTTTATATTAAGTTCGCTTGCGTGCTTGCTTGCTTGCTTAGGACCGTGCAAATCTTTCGGTCGTTTTTTAACCCACTTCCCGTGATACAATCGAGCTGACATTTTGCACACAGACTCGTTGTGCGTGACAATGCATTTTCGTCCTCTGGCTTGAGATGGCTGCCGCCTATGGGTCAGATGATTGTCTGCAGTATTAAACAATTGGTAATTAAATATTTAATTTGTTTTCCCTACACAATGTAAAATTTTGGAAAAAAAATTTCATTAACATTAATTGTCTCGCACAACGAGTCTGTGTGCAAAATGTCAGCTCGATTGTATCACGGGAAGTGGGTTAAAACACGACCGAAAGGTTTGCACGGTCGAAGCAAGCCAGCAAGTGAACTTAATATAAAGGATTTAAAAAATTAACCCGTAAAAAACAAAGTTTTTCACTCTAAATCCTTTATATGCGTGGCGGCTAGAGTCCTCTCGTCCTCTGGCTTGAGATGGCTGCCACCTATGGGTCAGATGATTGTCTGCCAGTATTAAACAATTGGTAATTAAATATTTAATTTGTTTTCCCTAAACAGTGTAAAATTTTTAATTTTTTTTTCACGAACATTAATTGTCTCGCACAACGAGTCTGTGTGCAAACTGTCAGCTCGATTGGATCACGGGAAGTGGGTTAAAAAACGACGAAAGGTTTGCACGGTCGTAAGCAAGCAGCAAGCAAGCACGCAAGCAAGCACGCAAACAAGTGAACTTAATATAAAGAATTTTAAAACAACGAGCCTACCTTTACCCTACCTTTTACCTTACCACAATACAATCACTCTACCCTACTTTTTACCCTTTAGCAGGTAAGGTAAAAGTGTAAAAACAACGAGCCTACCTTTTACCTTACCTTTTACGTTACCACAATACAATCACTCTACCCTACCTTTAACCATTTAGCAGGTAAGGTAAAAAGGTAAAAAGCAACGAGCCTACCTTTTACCATTGCCCCTTGGCATGTCGACACCTTTACCTTTACCCTTTTACCAGGTAAAAAGGGCACAATTACCTTACCTTGCCGAGGCCGAGGTGTGGCGCTGCAAGTTACTTTTTCGTTGCAGTTAAAGAGTGATTTGTGATCGCACGCTACTGAGGCAGACTCCATCAACCTCAGCAACCTGCGACCACCACCCATCCTTGCACACCTCTCCGAACCTCTGAGTGAAGGTTGTGTATGGTAAGCCTCCTCATTATCTTACGTGGGATGCTGTAGCCAATGAGAGTGGGCCTGTCGCTTTTTCTCAACTATCCTGAACACCTCCTCTGTCAGCCAGGGTCTATGGGAGGTCTGGACCGCGTACCCAAAGCAGCCATTGCAGCTGCATGAGCCACAGTCCTAAACCTCGCCCAATTCCCCTCGGCATCAGGAGGAGTGTGGGATGATGCCAACCCCAGCTGCAAGCGATGATGATGATGAAATTCTCGATGCAACTTTCATCTGGCCCATGCCTTCCAATCACTCCAGACCAGGTGCCAGCATCATCACCCACTCGGGCATTAAAGTCATGCAACAAGATGACTCCATCCCAAGAGGCCACTTTAACTAGCACCCATGACAGGTCATCGAAGGCATCTGACTCATCAGTCTTGCCTGTATCCCTCCAATGATATTCATCTTCGGTGGGGGCATAAGTGATCACGACCACCACTCGTCACCTCTGGTTGATGGAAACGCGAGCCCACAGCAGCATGGCGCTTACAGCTTCCCACACCTCACCGCCACGCTCCCACGCCCTCTTCATTCTTATGTTCAGAAGAAGAGCCACTCCCTGTTGTTTGGCAGTCTCGTGCCCCGAGTAGAGGGCTGTCCAGCCCTCATGGTGGCAGGAGCCAGAGCTGGTCCACCAGACCTCCTGAATACTGCAGAGATCCAGGCGGTACCGGTCCAGCTCCCGACAGAGGAGTGGCAGCCTCTCCTCCGCAGTGAGCGTTCGAACATTCCACGTGGCCACACGAAGTGGCTTTTTGATGTTTCTGGATGAACCCCCCCTGGCTCCGCCACATTGGGTTTGGCCAGAAGACGTCATAGACGCCTGTCCCCCCGGGGCCTCCGGCACAAGCTTATTAGTTAGATATTTCCGTTGTGGTTTAGTGGTAATTTATTGAAGGTGGAGGGGTTACCAGCCCCTTGTACCCGTCCAGAGCCCCCATTTAGCCGGGTACGGGTAGGGTACGGGTATCGGGTACCTGATTGCGACCTCTGGGATGAAGCCATGTTGCAGGCGCGGGTGGGTTGATTTTAGGAACTTGAATTGTGAGAAGAGACAAGACGTTGGGAAATGAGTGACAAACGGTGACTCACCAGTGACTCACGGCCTACCCGTACCCGTACCCAGCCGCACCAGGGTCGCAAACGGGTACCAGTACCCGGCCGTACCCGTACCCTACCCATACCTGTACCCTACCCGTACCCTGCCGTACCCTACCCGTACCCTACCTGTACCCTACCCATACCCGTACTCTACCCATACCCGTACCCTACCCGTACCCTTCCCGTACGTACCCGTACTCTACCCGTACCCGGCCGGGTACGGGTAGGGTACGGGTATCGGGTACCTGATTGCGACCTCTGGGATGAAGCCATGTTGCAGGCGCGGGTGGGTTGATTCTAGGAACTTGAATTGTGAGAAGAGACAAGACGTTGGGAAATGAGTGACAATCACGGTGACTCACCAGTAACTCACGGCCTACCCGTACCCGGCCGCACCAGGGTCGCAAACGGGTACCCGTCTACCCGTACCCGGCCGGGTACGGGTAGCTCACCCCCATTTCCCTCAGCCAATCCTCGTCATCCTTCTCTAACGGTCATCAACCGTTACCCTCCCCCGTCTCACCCTCGTTTTTCCCGCCTCTTACATTAGAATTTCTCAACCAATCGGGTTGAACCCTCCGGCTCCGAACCAAATCCTCTTTGAGGCCTACCCTGGACCAGTCGAAGGCCTTTGAACACACTCCCTGACCGCCGTCCATTTGTATGCGTACCACAGGGGTCGTAACCGGGTACCCGATACCCGTACCCTACCCGATACCCGGCTACCCGTACCCGACCGGGTACAGGTACGGGTAGGCCGTGAGTCACTGGTGAGTCACCGTTTGTCACTCATTTCCCAACGTCTTGTCTCTTCTCACAATTCAAGTTCCTAGAATCAACCCACCCTCGCCTGCAACATGGCTTTATCCCAGAGGTCGCAATCAGGTACCCGTACCCTACCCGTACCCTACCCGATACCCGGCTACTCGTACCCGGCCGGGTATGGGTACGGGTACCCGTTTGCGACCCTGGTGCGGCCGGGTACGGGTACGTGTAGGCCGTGAGTCACTGGTGAGTCACCGTTTGTCACTCATTTCGGGTAGGGTACGGGTAGGGAACAATTACCCGGGTACGGGTACCCATTTGCGACCCTGGTGCAGCCGGGGCCGGGTACGGGTAAGGAATCAAAACCCGTTTGCGACCTCTGGCGTACCATGTCGGGAAAGTGGTCTTGTTTTTCGCTATACACACACATGCGTGTGTACACATACATATCTGTGTGTACACACGCATGTGTACACACAACGACCGCCATTCGCCACTAAGTGGCGGTGACGTTACCACGACGCTTGTGCCAGGCCATGTGCACCTTGAGGCTACCACGTGAAGTGTAGAACGCCCGCTGGCAGGAGGTCACGGGGCAGACCCAGCAGGTGCCACGGGTCGACTGACTGAGATGACTGGCTTATGCACCACCTGTGCCCCCTACTGTGCCAACTTGCTGTGCTTTAGCCACCCGGCGCTCCGCTCGTTGTTGTGAGCGTCGCTCCTCCGCCCTCCGTTGTTGTTGGAGGACGACTGCCTCCAACTGTCCAGTAGCGTCCATCACGAGCCTCCTCCACAGAGGCCGATCTTGACACCGCTGGTACCAGTCATCGGCAAGTCCACTCAGCTCCACGTCCTCCTGTACCACGTCACTCCATCTCCTCTCTAGCCCGTGCCGCGCCCGTTTAGCCCCCTCGATCCGGCCGAACAAAAGCTGTTTAGGCATGCGGTGGCTGGGCATGCGGGCTACATGACCCAGCCAACGCAGCCTTGCCTGCCAGAGGAGCTCACCGATGGGACTTTACCCAGATCTTACAAGGATTTGTGAGCTCCTCGCACAATCCAGCCTGGTTAAACCCAGGATTGAGCGTAGGCAGGCCAGCCTAAATGTTTACAACCGGCGGAGATGTGTAAACACACACACACGTGTACACACACACGTGTACACACACACACGTGTAAACACACACACTTGTAAACACAGATGTGTACACACACACACTTGTAAACACACACACGTGTACACACACACACGTGTACACACACACTTGTAAACACACACGTGTACATACACGTGTACACACACAGATATGTACACACGTGTACACACACACACGTGTACACACACACGTGTACACACACACACGTGTACACACACACACACTTGTAAACCACACACACGTGTACACACACACACGTGTACACACACATGTACACACACACGGTACACACACGTGACACACACACGTGTACACACACACACTTGTAAACACACATACACTTGTAAACACAGCTGTGTACACACACACACTTGTAAACATACACACGTGTACACACACACACGTGTACACACACGTGTACACACACACTTGTGTACACACACTTGTACACACACACTTGTGTACACACACTTGTACACACACACACGTGTACACACACACACACGTGTACACACACACGTGTACACACACATGTACACACACGTGTACACATACACACACGTGTAAACACACGTGTACACACACACGTGTAAACACACACACGTGTACACACACACTTGTAAACACAAACACTTGTAAACACACACACTTGTAAACACAGACACACGTGTACACACACACACGTGTAAACACACACGTGTACACACACACACGTGTGTGTGTGTCTGTACACACACACACGTGTGTGTGTACAGACACACACACGTGTGTGTGTGTACACACACACACACACGTGTGTACACCAAAGACAAACATTCCCGTATATATCGTGCACGTTTTCGCTTTATATCGCCGTAACGTGGCGACTCTGAAGTCTACAGGTAGAGTCTACAGGTAGAATCTATAGGTAGAGTGTACAGGTAGAGTGTACAGGTAGAGTCTACAGGTAGAATCTACAGGTAGAGTGTACAGGTAGAGTCTATAGGTAGAGTCTACAGGTAGAGTCTACAGGTAGAGTCTACAGGTAGAGTCTACAGGCAGAATCTATAGGTAGAGTGTACAGGTAGAGTGTACAGGTAGAGTCTATAGGTAGAGTCTATAGGTAGAATCTACAGGTAGAGTCTACAGGTAAAGTGTATAGGTAGAATCTACAGGTAGAGTCTATAGGTAGAGTCTATAGGTAGAATCTACAGGTAGAGTCTACAGGTAGAATCTACAGGTAGAGTCTATAGGTAAAGTCTATATGAAGAGTCTATAGGTAGAATCTACAGGTAAAGTCTACAGGTAAAGTGTACAGGTAAAGTGTACCAGGTAGAGTCTACAGGTAAAGTGTACAGGTAGAAATCTACAGGTAAAGTGTACAGGTAGAATCTACAGGTAGAGTCTACAGGTAAAGTGTACAGGTAGAATCTACAGGTAGAGTCTATAGGTAGAGTCTATAGGTAGAATCTACAGGTAGAGTCTACAGGTAGAATCTATAGGTAGAGTCTATAGGTAGAGTCTATAGTAGAATCTACAGGTAGAGTCTACAGGTAGAATCTACAGGTAGAATCTACAGGTAAAGTCTATATGAAGAGTCTATAGGTAGAATCTACAGGTAAAGTCTACAGGTAAATCTACAGGTAGAATCTACAGGTAAAGTCTATATGAAGAGTCTATAGGTAGAATCTACAGGTAAAGTCTACAGTAGAGTGTACAGGTATAGTCTATAGGTAGAGTCTATAGGTAGAATCTACAGGTAGAGTCTACAGGTAAAGTGTACAGGTAGAGTGTACAGGTAGAGTCTACAGGTAAAGTGTACAGGTAGAGTGTACAGGTAGAGTCTACAGGTAAAGTGTACAGGTAGAATCTACAGGTAGAGTCTACAGGTAAAGTGTACAGGTAGAATCTACAGGTAGAGTCTACAGGTAAAGTGTACAGGTAGAATCTACAGGTAGAGTCTACAGGTAAAGTGTACAGGTAGAATCTACAGGTAGAGTCTATAGGTAGAGTCTATAGGTAGAATCTACAGGTAGAGTCTACAGGTAGAATCTACAGGTAGAGTCTATAGGTAGAGTCTATAGGTAGAATCTACAGGTAGAGTCTACAGGTAGAATCTACAGGTAGAATCTACAGGTAAAGTCTATATGAAGAGTCTATAGGTAGAATCTACAGGTAAAGTCTACAGGTAAAATCTACAGGTAGAATCTACAGGTAAAGTCTATATGAAGAGTCTATAGGTAGAATCTACAGGTAAAGTTTACAGGTAGAGCCTACAGGTAGAATCTACAGGTAAAGTCTACAGGTAGATTCTACAGGTAAAGTCGAGTAGTCTACGATACAGGCTGGATGATCACACATCGACTGATCGTTGGAAGTTGAGGATTCATTTGACACAATTCATATTGTTGTTGTTTCGATTTAAAGCTTTCGTGACTTCAGGGATTCATCTTCTTGGTTCATTCATTCAGTCATTCAGACGCTGTCTTCTCGACAGACCTGTTCTTCACCTGAGGACGGCTGCTTGCGTTGTGGCCGAAACGTCGTGAGAATTATTTTATTATGTTTTATTTTTATTATTTTATTATTTCCATTCTACGTGGTGACTTTACCGAAAGATTCTAGATTTGAAGCTTTCGTGACTGCAAGGATTCATATTCTTAGGTTTTTTTCGGTAAAGTCACCAGGTAGGTAAAAACATTAAAAAGTAAAATAAAATAAAAATCACGACGTTTCGGAGGCAACACAAGCCTCCGTCTTCAGGTGGTACCGTCACAGCCACGACAGCTGTATCAAGTAAATGAGAGATTGCAGGAGCTACCACTCCGTTCATATAATGGTTGGAGAGGGTGGTGGGGCAAGGGCCGCATACTTTACAGTTTTACCATGTTTAGTGGTTGTCTCCCTGTCACAGGTTGAGTCACAAACCGTACCTCTCCATAACAAAGGCTCGCCCTCTTAAGCCTCACCTTACCATATTAATAATAAGTATAACCCGTAAAAACAAAGTTTTTCACTGTAAATCCTTTATATGCGTGGCGGCTAGAGTCCTCTCGTCCTCTGGCTTGAGATGGCTGCCACCTATGGGTCAGATGATTGTCTGCAGTATTAAACAATTGGTAATTAAATATTTAATTTGTTTTCCCTAAACAGTGTAAAATTTTGGAAAAAAAATTAAAAATTTTACATTGTGTAGGGAAAACAAATTAAATATTTAATTACCAATTGTTTAATACTGCAGACAATCATCTGACCCATAGGTGGCAGCCATCTCAAGCCAGAGGACGAAAATGCATTGTCACGCACAACGAGTCTGTGTGCAAAATGTCAGCTCGATTGGATCACGGGAAGTGGGTTAAAAAACGACCGAAAGATTTGCACGGTCGTAAGCAAGCAAGCAAGCACGCAAGCAAGCAAGCGAACTTAATATAAAGGATTTAAAAAGTATGCGGCCCTTGCCCCACCACCCTCTCCAACCATTATATGAACGGAGTGGTAGCTACTGCAATCTCTCATTTACTTGATACAGCTGTCGTGGCTGTGACGGTACCACCTGAAGACGGAGGCTTGTGTTGCTTCCGAAACGTCGTGATTTTTATTTTATTTTACTTTTTAATGTTTTTACCTACCTGGTGACTTTACCGAAAGAACCTAAGAATATTTACCGAAAGAATTAAGAAGATTGTTGTTGTCTTACATTTAGCACTCGTTCAAGCAGAGCCTGCCGCTGCTGCTGCTGCTGATGAGACACTGCATGTGGAAACCGGTGCAGAGTTTTGCTTGTCTTCAAACAATGACGCTGCTGAGATGCATATAACGTCATCGGATGCGTCTTATAATCCGGTATGCGTGGGTGTGCCTGTGTGCGATTGTCTAGAGAATCAGTATCAATTCTAGATTTGAAGCTTTCGTGACTGCAAGGATTCATATTCTTAGGTGTTTTCGGTGAAGTCACGTAGGTAAAACATTAAAATTAATAAAAGTAAAATAAAATATGAAAAAATCACGACGTTTCGGAGGCAACACAAGCTTCCGTCTTCAGGTGGAACTGTCACAGCAAAATATCTGTATCTGCATCTTGATACAGATTATTTTGTATCTGCATCTTGATACAGATATTTTGTATCTGCATCTTGATACAGATATTTTGTATCTGCATCTTGATACAGATATTTTGTATCTGCATCTGATACAGATATTTTGTAATTGCATCTTGATACAGATATTTTGTATCTGCATCTTGATATCTGCATCTTGATACAGATATTTTGTATCTGCATCTTGATATCTGCATCTTGATACAGATATTTGTATCTGCATCTTGATACAGATATTTTGTATCTGCATCTTGATACAGATATTTTGTATCTGCATCTTGATATCTGCATCTTGATACAGATATTTTGTATCTGCATCTTGATACAGATATTTTGTATCTGCATCTTGATATCTGCATCTTGATACATATATTTTGTATCTGCATCTTGATATCTGCATCTTGATACAGATATTTTGTATCTGCATCTTAATATCTGCATCTTGATACAGATATTTTGTATCTGCATCTTGATATCTGCATCTTGATACAGATATTTTGTATCTGCATCTTGATACAGATATTTTGTATCTGCATCTTGATACAGATATTTTGTATCTGCATCTTGATACAGATATTTTGTATCTGCATCTTGATACAGATATTTTGTATCTGCATCTTAATATCTGCATCTTGATACAGATATTTTGTATCTGCATCTTGATACAGATATTTTGTATCTGCATCTTGATACAGATATTTTGTATCTGCATCTTAATATCTGCATCTTGATACAGATATTTTGTATCTGCATCTTGATACAGATATTTTGTATCTGCATCTTGATACAGATATTTTGTATCTGCATCTTAATATCTGCATCTTGATACAGATATTTTGTATCTGCATCTTGATACAGATATTTTGTATCTGCATCTTGATACAGATATTTTGTATCTGCATCTTGATATCTGCATCTTGATACGGATATTTTGTATCTGCATCTTGATACAGATATTTTGTATCTGCATCTTGATATCTGCATCTTGATACAGATATTTTGTATCTGCATCTTAATATCTGCATCTTGATACAGATATTTTGTATCTGCATCTTGATACAGATATTTTGTATCTGCATCTTAATATCTGCATCTTGATACAGATATTTTGTATCTGCATCTTGATACAGATATTTTGCATCTGTATCTTGATATCTGCATCTTGATACATATATTTTGTATCTGCATCTTGATATCTGCATCTTGATACAGATATTTTGTATCTGCATCTTAATATCTGCATCTTGATACAGATATTTTGTATCTGCATCTTGATACAGATATTTTGTATCTGCATCTTGATACAGATATTTTGTATCTGCATCTTAATATCTGCATCTTGATACAGATATTTTGTATCTGCATCTTGATACAAATATTTTGTATCTGCATCTTGATACAGATATTTTGTATCTGCATCTTAATATCTGCATCTTGATACAGATATTTTGTATCTGCATCTTGATACAGATATTTTGTATCTGCATCTTGATACAGATATTTTGTATCTGCATCTTAATATCTGCATCTTGATACAGATATTTTGTATCTGCATCTTGATACAGATATTTTGTATCTGCATCTTGATACAGATATTTTGTATCTGCATCTTGATATCTGCATCTTGATACGGATATTTTGTATCTGCATCTTGATACAGATATTTTGTATCTGCATCTTGATATCGCATCTTGATACAGATATTTTGTATCTGCATCTTAATATCTGCATCTTGATACAGATATTTTGTATCTGCATCTTGATACAGATATTTTGTATCTGCATCTTAATATCTGCATCTTGATACAGATATTTTGTATCTGCATCTTGATACAGATATTTTGTATCTGCATCTTGATACAGATATTTTGTATCTGCATCTTGATACAGATATTTTGTATCTGCATCTTGATACAGATATTTTGTATCTGCATCTTGATACAGATATTTTGTATCTGCATCTTGATACAGATATTTTGTATCTGCATCTTGATATCTGCATCTTGATACGGATATTTTGTATCTGCATCTTGATATCTGCATCTTGATACAGATATTTTGTATCTGCATCTTGATATCTGCATCTTGATACAGATATTTTGTATCTGCATCTTAATATCTGCATCTTGATACAGATATTTTGTATCTGCATCTTGATACAGATATTTTGTATCTGCATCTTGATACAGATATTTTGTATCTGCATCTTGATACGGATATTTTGTATCTGCATCTTGATACAGATATTTTGTATCTGCATCTTGATATCTGCATCTTGATATAGATATTTTGTATCTGCATCTTAATATCTGCATCTTGATACAGATATTTTGTATCTGCATCTTGATACAGATATTTTGTATCTGCATCTTAATATCTGCATCTTGATACAGATATTTTGTATCTGCATCTTGATACAGATATTTTGTATCTGTATCTTGATATCTGCATCTTGATACATATATTTTGTATCTGCATCTTGATATCTGCATCTTGATACAGATATTTTGTATCTGCATCTTAATATCTGCATCTTGATACAGATATTTTGTATCTGCATCTTGATACAGATATTTTGTATCTGCATCTTGATACAGATATTTTGTATCTGCATCTTAATATCTGCATCTTGATACAGATATTTTGTATCTGCATCTTGATACAGATATTTTGTATCTGCATCTTGATACAGATATTTTGTATCTGCATCTTAATATCTGCATCTTGATACAGATATTTTGTATCTGCATCTTGATACAGATATTTTGTATCTGCATCTTGATACAGATATTTGTATCTGCATCTTAATATCTGCATCTTGATACAGATATTTTGTATCTGCATCTTGATACAGATATTTGTATCTGCATCTTGATACAGATATTTTGTATCTGCATCTTGATACAGATATTTTGTATCTGCATCTTGATACAGATATTTTGTATCTGCATCTTGATACAGATATTTTGTATCTGCATCTTGATACAGATATTTTGTATCTGCATCTTGATATCTGCATCTTGATACGGATATTTTGTATCTGCATCTTGATATCTGCATCTTGATACAGATATTTTGTATCTGCATCTTGATATCTGCATCTTGATACAGATATTTTGTATCTGCATCTTAATATCTGCATCTTGATACAGATATTTTGTATCTGCATCTTGATACAGATATTTTGTATCTGCATCTTGATACAGATATTTTGCTATGACAGTTCCACCTGAAGACGGAAGCTTGTTTTGCCTCTGAAACCTCGTGGTTTTATTGTTTTTATTTTTTATTTTATTTTATTAATTTCATTTTTTTACCCACGTGACTTTACCGAAAGAACTAAGAGTAAGCCCCCATACAATTTCATATTTCGCACAAAAGACAAAGGTTCTCTCCCCCCGGTATAGCCTCAATAGGCTGTCAGGGGCAAGTGCTGTTAGTAGCGAGTAGCAGCAGCAGCAGCGCCTATGAAGGCCGGCACACCACGTGACACGCAGAGGGGTGTGGGTTGTATGGCCAGCACCACGCCCGGCCGCCTTTGTCTCCCTAGCGGCGATGTTTCCACACCGCACCGCTACACCGGGTGCTCGTTTGAGGCCGAGCCGACCTAGGGGAGGCCCAGGACCGGTTCAGGCAAATCGTCGCCGGTATCGGAATCGAACTCGGCTTCGCTGCCGTGTGTCTCCCCCCTGGCGCTAACCGCGGCGCCACCGCTCCCCCACACGCACACGCAGCGCCCAGCTAACACATTTGAGGCCGAGCGGACCTAGGGGAGAGCCGCCACAAACCACTGCGTCACCGCCCAACATCGACACGTACACAGACACGCAGCAAACAACGATGATGACGATGACGACGACGATGATGACGTGTGGTACATGTGCATAACATGCGACTGCTTTGTCCACGTCTGAGCGAGAAGTTGCGCAATGGGGGGGCGAGGGGAGGAGGGGGGAGGGGGGCGGGGCTTGGCCCCTCACCCACTCTACAGGGAAACGGACCAGGAGACCACTACCCCCTCCACCTCCTCCTCCACCCCCCCACCACCCTCCCCCCCTCCCCCCTCCCTCCACTACACCTCCCCCCTCCCTCCCCTCCTACCCCCCTCCCCCCCGCCCCTCCCCCCCACCCCTCCCCCCTCCCCCCACCCCCTCCCCCCCTCCCCTCCCCCCACCCCCCCACTCTACAGGTAGACGGACCAGTAGACCACGTTAAAGAAAAGGAACGAGAGCGGGAAGAGCGCCCGGGCGTAGTGGTCCACTCCCCCCACCCCCCCCCTCCTCCTCCTCCCCCTTCCACCCCCCCTCCCCCCTCTCTCCCCCCTCCCCCCACCCCCCCTCCCCCCTCCCCCCCTCCCCCCTCCCCCCACCCCCCCACCCCCTCCCCCCACACCTCTACAGGTAGACGGACCAGTAGACCACATTAAAGAAAAGAAACGAGAGCGGGAAGAGCGCCCATTAAGTAGTGGTCCACTCCCCTACACCTCCCCCCTCTCTCCCCTCCTCCACTACACCTCCCCCCTCCCTCCACTACACCTCCCCCCTCCCTCCACTACACCTCCCCCCTCCCTCCACTACACCTCCCCCCTCCCTCCACTACACCTCCCCCCTCCCTCCACTACACCTCCCCCCTCCCTCCCCCCTCCCTCCCCTCCTCCCCCCCCCCTCCACCTCCCCCCCCCCTCCACCTCCCCCCTCCACCTCCCTCCCCTCCCTCCCCTCCCTCCCCCACTCCCCCCTCCTCCTCCCCCCACACCCTCCTCCCCCACTCCCCCCTCCTACCTCCCTCCCCCCTCCCTCCCCTCCACCTCCCCCCTCCCCTCCACCTCCTCCACCTCTCCTCCTCCACCTCCCCCCTTCCCTCCCCTCCTCCCCCTCCACCTCCCTCCCCTCCCTCCCCTCCTCCCCCCTCCCCCCTCCCCCCCCTCCCCCCACCTCCCCCCACCCCCACCCCCCACCACTCTACAGGTAGACGGACCAGTAGACTACATTAAAGAACAGAAACGACAGCGGGAACAGCGCCCGGGCGTAGTGGTCCACGCGTTTCGCCTCCGACGGGATGATCGGCTTGGCAGGGGGGGGCTTCTTGGGGGCCCCCCCCCCGGCGCCCCCCCCGCCGGCGGCGTTGCCCCCCGCGCCGGCGGGGCCCAGGGCGCCCCCCCCCACGGGCTTGCCGTAGCAGTCGTAGTTGGTGAGGTCGAAGTCACGTGGCAGGCTGCCTACGATGCTGAAGTCGTGGGCTCGCAGGTCGGAGCGAGACGGGAAGGCGCGGCGGGCGGCGGCCTGGAGGTGGGTGGGGGGTGGGGGGGTGGGGGGGAGGTGGGGGGGGAGGTGGGGGGGAGGTGGGGGGGTGGGGGGGAGGTGGGGGGTGGGGGGAGGTGGGGGGGAGGTGGGGTGGGGGGAGGTGGGGGGAGGTGGGGGGGGAGGTGATGGGGGGAGGTGGGGGGAGGTGGGGTGGGGGGAGGTGGGGGGAGGTGGGGGGGAGGGGGGAGGTGGGGGGGTGGGGGGAGGTGGGGAGGTGGGGGGAGGTGGGGTGGAGGGGGTGGGGGGAGGTGGGGGGGAGGTGGGGGGGGGGGACAGGGCGGTTTCTTCACTAGGGCGATTGGGCGACGCACCACCAATCTCATTCAAGCACAGAGTCACGCTAGCCGTCACTGTGCATCCTCTGGATATAGTCCAATCAGCGTCATGTCACGTTCTCTGGAGTACCGCCTCTTTTTAAATCCTTTATATTAAGTTCGCTTGCTTGCACGCTTACGACCGTGCAAATCTTTCGCTCGTTTTTTAACCCACTTCCCGTGATCCAATCGAGCTGACATTTTGCACACAGACTCGTTGTGCGTGACAATTAATGTTCGTGAAATTTTTTCTCCAAAATTTTACACTTTTTAGGGAAAACAAATTAAATATTTAATTACCAATTGCTTAATACTGGCAGACAATCATCTGACCCATAGGTGGCAGCCATCTCAAGCCAGAGGACGAGAGGACTCTAGCCGCCACGCATATAAAGGATTTATAGTGAAAAACTTTGTTTTTACGGGTTATACTTATTGAGCGATTTCACTCCGGCTGAGAATCGCCCCGAGTGTTCCCGTAGACTTACATTCAAAGATGTTTTTTTTCGAACGGGGGCGCTGCAATGCATTCTCTACGGCTTCCGGGAGGGCTCGCACTAGCGTGCTCACGTCATCATACGTGCTCACGTCATCACACGTAAGCACGTTTCAGTCGACAATATTACTTGTCGCCTTATTCTTTGGTTCTTTCGGTAAAGTCGCGTGTAAAGATAAAATAATAAATTAAATAATAGCATAATACGACGTTTCGATTGCAACACAAGCAATCATCATCAGGTATAATGAAATAGCGACATAGAAGATAACCAGAAAACTATAGACAGACATATAAGCAGACAGATATCACCAAGATACATAGAGAGAGAGTAACACAGGCACAGAGAGGGGTGATCGTCTCTGTGGGGTGGCCTTAAATAGGCAGAGGGAGGCAGAGAGAGGGAGGGGTTAGAGACAACATTTACATGTCAATGAGTACGAAGAGACGCGTTGTAAAGTACGCAGCCTCAGAGGGAGACAGAACACACGAAAGCTCCAAAATTAAGATTATTTGTCGCCACCTAGTGGAATGTTTAATAAAAGAAACTGAGTGGATTGTAATAATAGTGAGTATAGAAACAAACAAGATGTATCTTGGTTTTTTCGGTAAAGTCACGTAGAAGGGAAGTAATAAAATTAAAATAAAAAAAATTACTTCCCTTCTACGTGACGACTTTACCGAACAAACCAAGAAGATGAATCCCTGCAGTCACGAAAGCTTTAAATCGAAAAATAAAAACAAGATGTATTGTAAGAGTCACTTTATTTTTCATTCATATTAAAGAAGTGAAGTTGCCTTCACATGCTTAAGCTGTTAATTTATCCATTGCATGGGTGGACCTTATCCTTATCAATCATCCAAACATTTGCCCCCCCTGAGAGATTTTGGAGGTGGGGGAGGTGGGGGGCGGAAGGGATGGGGGTAGGAGGTGTGCCTTTTTTATAAAGTCCCATCACAAGTAACTCACTACATTTATTTTGCTGTATATAGTGTAGTGTATAGTGTAGTGTATAGTGTAGTGTATAGTGTAGTGTATAGTGTAGTGTAGTGTATAGTGCAGTGTATAGTGTAGTATATAGTGTAGTATATAGTGTAGTGTATAGTGTAGTATATAGTGTAGTATATAGTGTAGTGTATAGTGTAGTATATAGTGTAGTATATAGTGTAGTATATAGTGTAGTGTATAGTGTAGTATATAGTGTAGTATATAGTGTAGTGTATAGTGTAGTATATAGTGTAGTGTATAGTATATAGTGTATAGTGTAGTGTATAGTGTAGTGTATAGTGTAGTGTATAGTGTATAGTGTAGTGTATAGTGTAGTATATAGTGTATAGTGTAGTGTATAATATATAGTATAGTGTATAGTATATAGTGTAGTGTAGTATATAGTGTATAGTGTAGTGTATAGTGTAGTATATAGTGTATAGTGTAGTGTATAGTGTAGTGTATAGTGTAGTGTATAATGTAGACTGCTCCCGCTGACCCGAGCTGAGTTCCCATCGGGTGTCCCGTTGGCGGGTCCTCCCCGCAGCCTCCGTGTCGACACCGACCAAACCCGCTCCTCCGTCGTCCCGGGGGGCCCCCCACAGATCGCGGGGGGCCCCGGGGGCTGCGTGGCCCCCCCCGGGAGGGGGGCCGCTGCCGAGGGAGGGGGGGGCCCGCCCCCCACTCCGTGTGTGGGCCGAGGGCCCAGAGCCTCCATCTGTTCCTTCTTGAGCTTGGCCAGACGTTCCTTGCGGATCTTCTCGGCAGCGACGCGTTTCGGGCTGTTCACGAACACCTGGTGGTGGGGACGGTGATGGTGGTGATGGTGGTGGGGACATTGTGGTGATGGTGGTCACCGTGGTGGTGGTGGTGGGGGTGGTGATGGTGGTGTTGGTCACCGTGGTGATGGTGGTGGTGGTGGTGATGGGGGACATTGTGGTGGTGGTCACCGTGGTGGTGGTGGTGGGGGTGGTGATGGTGGTGTTGGTCACCGTGGTGATGGTGGTGGTGGTCACCATGGTGATGGTGGTGGTGATGGTGGTGGTGGTGATGGTGGTGATGATGGTGGTGATGATGGTGGTGGTGATGGTGGTGGTGGTGGTGATGGTGATGATGGTGGTGGTGATGGTGATGGTGGTGATGGTGGTCACGCTGGTGACGTGGTGAGTCACGTGGTGAGTGATGTGGTGTGTCACGTGGTGAGTGACTGAGTGAGTCACGTGGTGAGTCACGTGGTGAGTGACTGAGTGACTGAGTGACTGGGTGAGTGACTGAGTGAGTGACTGAGTGAGTCACGTGGTGGGTGACTGAGTGAGTGACTGAGTGACTGACTGAGTCACGTGGTGAGTGACTGAGTGACTGACTGAGTCACGTGGTGAGTGAGTGACTGAGTGAGTGAGTGACTGAGTGACTGAGTGAGTGACTGAGTGAGTGACTGAGTGACTGAGTGAGTGACTGAGTGAGTGACTGACTGAGTGACTGAGTGACTGACTGACTGAGTGACTGAGTGACTGAGTGACTGAGTGAGTGACTGAGTGAGTCACGTGGTGAGTGAGTGACTGAGTGAGTGACTAAGCCTCTCACCTGCACAATGGCGAACTCGACAAGAGAGGCGAATCCGAAGACGAGGCAGGCGATGAGCCAGATGTCCAGCGCCTTCACGTGGTGAGTCACGTGGTGAGTCACGTGGTGAGTGAGTCACGTGGTGAGTGACTGAGTGAGTGACTGAGTGAGTGAGTGACTGAGTGAGTGACTGAGTGACTGAGTGAGTGACTGAGTGAGTGACTGACTGAGTGAGTGAGTGACTGAGTGAGTGACTGAGTGACTGAGTGAGTGACTGAGTGACTGAGTGACTGAGTGAGTGAGTGACTGAGTGACTGAGTGAGTGACTGAGTGAGTGACTGAGTGAGTCACGTGGTGAGTGAGTGACTGAGTGAGTGACTAAGCCTCTCACCTGCACAATGGCGAACTCGACAAGAGATGCGAACCCGAACACGAGGCAGGCGATGAGCCAGATGTCCAGCGCCTTCACGTGGTGAGTCACGTGGTGAGTCACGTGGTGAGTGACTGAGTGAGTGACTGAGTGAGTGACTGACTGAGTGACTGACTGAGTGACTGAGTGAGTGACGTGGTGAATGAGTGACTGAGTGACTGACTGAGTCACGTGGTGAGTGACTAAGCCTCTCACCTGCACAATGGCGAACTCGACAAGAGATGCGAACCCGAAGACGAGGCAGGCGATGAGCCAGATGTCCAGCGCCTTCACGTATGACACTTTGGGCAGCTCAGCGGCCAGAGACATCGCCTGGGACGCCAGCGAGAGCACCGACAGGATGCCTGCAACATCATCAGCAGCAGCATCATCATAATCATCAGTGTCATCATCATCATCAGCGGCCAGAGACATCGCCTGGGACGCCAGCGAGAGCACCGACAGGATGCCTGCAACATCATCATCAGCAGCATCATCATAATCATCAGTGTCATCATCATCATCAGCGGCCAGAGACATCGCCTGGGACGCCAGCGAGAGCACCGACAGGATGCCTGCAACATCATCATCAGCAGCATCATCATAATCATCAGTGTCATCATCATCATCAGCGGCCAGAGACATCGCCTGGGACGCCAGCGAGAGCACCGACAGGATGCCTGCAACATCATCATCAGCAGCATCATCATAATCATCAGTGTCATCATCATCATCAGCGGCCAGAGACATCGCCTGGGACGCCAGCGAGAGCACCGACAGGATGCCTGCAACATCATCATCAGCAGCATCATCATAATCATCAGTGTCATCATCATCATCAGCGGCCAGAGACATCGCCTGTGATGCCAGCGAGAGCACCGACAGGATGCCTGCAACATCATCATCAGCAGCATCATCATAATCATCAGTGTCATCATCATCATCAGCGGCCAGAGACATCGCCTGGGACGCCAGCGAGAGCACCGACAGGATGCCTGCAGCGGTATCATCATCATCAGCAGCAGTGTCATCAGCAGTGTCATCAGCAGTGTCATCAGCAGTGTCATCATCATCAGCAGTGTCATCAGCAGTGTCATCAGCAGTGTCATCATCATCATCAGCAGCAGTGCCATCAGCATCATCAGCAGCAGTGTCATCAGCAGTGTCATCAGCAGTGTCATCAGCAGTGTCATCATCATCATCAGTGTCATCATCAGCAGCAGTGTCATCATCATCATCAGCGGCCAGAGACATCGCCTGGGACTCCAGCGACAGCACCGACAGGATGCCTGCAAGCGGTATCATCATCAGCAGTGTCATCAGCAGTCAAATCATCATCATCATCAGCAGTGTCAGCAGCAGTGTCATCATCATCATCATCAGCAGTGTCATCATCATCAGCAATGGCATCATAATCATCATCAGCAGCAGTGTCATCATCATCATCAGCAGTGGCATCATCATCAGCGGCAGTGGCATCATCATCAGCGGCAGTGGCATCATCATCAACATCAGCAGCAGTGTCATCATCATCATCAGCGGCAGTGTAATCATCAGCAGTGTCATCATCAGCAGTGTCATCATCATCAGCAGCAGTGTCATCATCATCAGCAGTGGCATCATCATCATCATCAGCAGTGTCATCATCATCATCATCAGCAGTGGCATCATAATCAGCATCAGCAGCAGTGTCATCATCATCAGCAGTGGCATCATCATCAGCGGCAGTGGCATCATCATCAGCGGCAGTGTCATCATCATCATCATCATCAGCAGTGGCATCATAATCATCATCAGCAGCAGTGTCATCATCATCATCATCATCAGCAGTGGCATCATCATCAGCGGCAGTGGCATCAACATCAGCAGCAGTGTCATCATCATCATCAGCAGTGTCATTATCAGCAGCAGTGTCATCATCATCATCATCAGCAGTGTCATCATCAGCAGTGTCATCATCAGCAGTGTCATCATCATCATCAGCAGTGTCATCATCAGCAGCAGTGTCATCATCATCATCAGCGGCAGTGTCATCATCAGCAGTGTCATCATCATCATCAGCAGCAGCGTAATTATCAGGAGGTAGAGGAGGAGGTATTGGTAGTAGTGGTAGTGGTAGTAGTGGTAGTTGTGGTAGTGGTAGTAGTGGTAGTGGTAGTAGTGGTAGTTGTGGTAGTGGTAGTAGTAGTAGTTGTGGTAGTGGTAGTAGTGGTAGTGGTAGTAGTGGTAGTTGTGGTAGTGGTAGTAGTAGTAGTTGTGGTAGTGGTAGTTAGTGGTAGTGGTAGTAGTGGTAGTTGTGGTAGTGGTAGTAGTGGTAGTGGTAGTAGTGGTAGTTGTGGTAGTAGTATAGTGGTAGTGGTAGTAGTAGTGGTATAGTGGTAGTAGTGGTAGTGGTAGTAGTGGTAGTGTGTAGTGGTAGTTAGTGGTAGTAGGTAGTGGTAGTAGTGGTAGTTGTGGTAGTGGTAGTAGTGCTAGTGGTTGTGGTAGTAGTGGTAGTAGTGATAGTGGTATTAGTGGTAGTGGATTGTAGTAGTGGTAGTAGTAGTGGTATTAGTGATAGTGGTTGTGGTAGTAGTGGTAGTGATAGTAGTAGTAGTGGTTGTGGTAGTAGTGTAGGGTAGTGGTAGTATGGTGTGGTAGTAGTGGTAGTTGTGGTAGTGGTAGTAGTGGTAGTTGTGGTAGTGGTAGTAGTGGTAGTTGTGGTTGTGGTAGTAGTGGTTGTGGTAGTAGTAGCAGTAGTGGTTGTGGTAGTAGTGGTAGTAGTTGGTAGTAGTGGTAGTAGTGGTAGTGGTAGTAGTGGTAGTTGTGGTAGTGGTAGTAGTGGTAGTTGTGGTAGTGGTAGTAGTGGTAGTGGTAGTAGTGGTAGTTGTGGTAGTGGTAGTAGTGGTAGTAGTAGTGGTGGTAGTGGTAGTTGTGGTAGTGGTAGTAGTGGTAGTTGTGGTAGTGGTAGTAGTGGTAGTAGTAGTGGTAGTGTAGGAGGAGGTAGTGGTAGTAGTGGTAGTAGTGGTAGTGGTAGTTGTGGTGGTGGTAGTAGTGGTAGTTGTGGTAGTGGTAGTAGTGGTAGTTGTGGTAGTGGTAGTAGTGGTAGTGGTAGTAGTGGTAGTTGTGGTAGTGGTAGTAGTGGTAGTTGTAGTAGTGGTAGTGTAGTGGGTAGTGGTAGTAGTGGTAGTAGTAGTGGTAGTAGTGGTAGTTGTGGTAGTGGTAGTAGTGGTAGTGTGTGGTAGTGGTAGTAGTGGTAGTAGTAGTGGTAGTGGTAGGAGGTGGTAGTAGTAGTAGTAGGAGGAGGTAGTTGTGGAGGTAGTAGTGGTAGTGGTAGGAGGATGTCATAATGGAGGTAGTTGTGGTGAGAGTAGTGGAGGTAGTAGTAGTGGTAGTAGGAGGTAGGAGGTCGTAGTGGTAGTGGAGGTAGTAGTAGGAGGGAGTAGTCGTAGTGGTAGTAGTGGTAGTAGTAGTAGTGGTAGTAGTGGTAGTAGTGGTGGTAGTAGTAGTAGTGGTAGTAGTAGTAGTGGTAGTAGTGGTAGTAGTGGTAGTAGTAGTAGTGGTAGTAGTAGTGGTAGTAGTGGTAGTGGTAGTAGTGGTAGTAGTGGTAGTAGTGGTAGTGGTAGTAGTGGTAGTAGTGGAGGTAGTAGTAGTGGTAGTAGTGGTAGTGGTAGTAGTGGTAGTAGTGGTAGTAGTGGTAGTGGTAGTAGTGGTAGTAGTGGAGGTAGTAGTAGTGGTAGTAGTGGTAGTAGTAGTAGTAGGAGGAGTAGTGGAGGTAGTAGTAGTGGTAGTAGTGGTAGTGGTAGTAGTGGTAGTAGTGGTAGTAGTGGTAGTAGTGGTAGTGGTAGTAGTGGTAGTAGTGGTAGTAGTGGTAGTGGTAGTAGTGGTAGTAGGAGGAGTAGTGGAGGTAGTAGTAGTGGTAGTAGTGGTAGTGGTAGTAGTGGTAGTAGTGGTAGTAGTCGTAGTGGTGGTAGTGGTAGTAGTATTTGTAGTAGCGGTAGTAGTGGTAGTAGTGGAGGTAGTAGTAGTGGTAGTAGGAGGAGTAGTGGAGGTAGTAGTAGTGGTAGTAGTGGTAGTAGTGGTAGTAGTAGTGGTAGTAGTGGTAGTGGTAGTAGTGGTAGTATCTGTAGTAGTGGTAGTAGTGGTAGTAGTAGTGGTAGTAGTGGTAGTAGTAGTAGTGGTAGTAGTGGTAGTGGTAGTAGTGGTAGTAGTAGTGGTAGTAGTGGTAGTAGTAGTGGTAGTGGAGGTAGTAGTAGTGGTAGTGGTAGTAGTAGTAGTAGTGGTAGTGGAGGTAGTAGGAGGTAGTAGGAGGTGGTAGTGGTAGTGGTAGTAGGAGGTAGTAGTGGAGGTAGTAGTAGTAGTATGAGGCAGTGGTAGGCGGCATGAGTGTAGTAGTTGTAGTATGAGGTAGTAGTGGTAGTACGAGGTAGTGGTATGAGGTAGTGGTATGAGGTATGCGGTATGTGAATGTAGTGGTAGCTATGCGGTATGAGGTAGTGGTAGTATGAGGTATGCAGTAAGTGGTATGCGGTATGTGAGTGTAGTAGTGGTAGTGGTAGGCAGTGGTAGCTAGTGGTATGAGGTATGCAGCATGAGGTAGTGGGTATGCGGTATGTGAGTGTAGTGGTAGGCGGTAGTGGTATAAGGTAGTGTGTATGAGGTAGTGGTATGTGGTAAGTGGTATGCAGTATGTGAATGTAGTAGTGGTAGTGTGTATGAGGTAGTGGTATGCAGTATGTGGTATGCAGTATGTGAATGTAGTAGTGGTAGTGTGTATGAGGTAGTGGTATGCAGTATGCGGTATGTGAGTGTAGTAGTGGTAGTATGAGGTAGTAGGAGGTAGTATGAGGTAGTGGTGTGCGGTAGTGTGTAAGTGGTATGCAGTATGAGGTATGCGGTATGCAGTAAGTGGTATGCGGTATGTGAGTGTAGTAGTGGTAGTATAAGGTATGCAGTATGAGGTAAGCAGTATGTGAGTGTAGTGGTATAAGGTAGTGTGTAAGTGGTATGCGGTGTGAGGTATGTGGTGTGCGGTATGCGGTGTGAGGTATGTGAGTGTGAGGTAGTGGGTATGCAGTATGAGGTAAGCAGTATGTGAGTGTAGTGGTATAAGGTAGTGGTATGAGGTAGTGGTATGAGGTAGTGGTATGAGGTAGTGGTATGAGGTAGTGGTATGAGGTAGTGGTATGCAGTAAGTGGTATGCAGTAAGTAGTAGCGGTATGCGGTATGTGAATGTAGTAGTGGTAGTGTGTATGTGGTATGCGGTAAGTGGTATGAGGTAGTATGCGGTAGTAGTGGTATGCGGAGTGAGGTATGCGGTATGCAGTAAGTGGTATGCGGTAAGTGGTATGCGGTGTGCAGTAAGTGGTATGTGAGTGTAGTAGTGGTAGTATGAGGTAGTAGTGTGCGGTAGTGTGTAAGTGGTATGCGGTATGCGGTGTGAGGTATGAGGTAGTGTGTAAGCAGTAAGTGGTATGCGGTGTGAGGTATGCGGTATGCAGTAAGCGGTATGCGGTGTGAGGTATGAGGTAGTGTGTAAGCAGTAAGTGGTATGCGGTGTGCAGTAAGTGGTATGTGAGTGTAGTAGTGGTAGTATGAGGTAGTAGTGTGCGGTAGTGTGTAAGTGGTATGCGGTGTGAGGTATGCGGTATGCAGTAAGTGGTATGCGGTGTGAGGTATGCGGTATGCAGTAAGTGGTATGCAGTGTGCGTAGTGCTCTGACCCAGGGGTACGCGTGCCGCGCTAGCCTCGGGGTTGATCCAGAACGACAGCCATGACAGTACCACGGTGAGCAGCGTGGGGGCGTAGACCCCCATGATGTAGAACCCCACCTGTCTTCGCAGCGTGAAGATCACCTCCACACACGTGTAGTAGCCTACACAATCAACATCATCAACATCATCAACATCAACAACATCATCAACACCATCAACACCATCACCACCATCACCACCATCAACATCATCAACATCATCAACATCAGCAGCGTGGGGGCGTACACCCCCATGATGTAGAACCCCACCTGTCTTCGCAGCGTGAAGATCACCTCCACACACGTGTAGTAGCCTACACAATCACCACCATCATCAACATCATCACCATCAACATCACCATCAGCATCAACATCATCAACACCATCAACATCATCAACACTATCACCACCATCACCACCATGACCACCATCATCAACACCACCACCATCACCACCTTCACCACCATCGCCACCATCAACATCGTCACCATCGTCATCATCAGCAGCAGCAGCAGTGTGGTGCGTTGTGGCTGGGCTGTGTGATCTGCCGTCTTGGTGGCACGGCACGCGGCGTGTTGCCACGGTGTGTTGCCGTGGTGCGATGGCGGTGCGGTGATGGTGGTGCAGTGTTGGTGGTGGTGCGGTGTGGTGGTGGTGGTGATTGTAGTGATGGTGGTGATGGTTGTGATGGTGATGGTTGTGATAGTGGTGATGGTGGTGATGATGGCTGTGATGGTGGTGATGATGGTTGTGATGGTGGTGATGGTGGTGGTGGTGATGGTGGTGGTGGTGATGGTTGTGATGGTGGTGATGGTGGTGCGGTGGTGGTGGTGTTGCGATGGTGGTGCGGTGGTGGTGATGTAGTGGTGGTGGTGCGGTGTGGCGGTGGTGTGGTGGTGCGGTGGTGGTGTGGAGGTGGGTGTGGTGGTGGTGGTGCGGTGCAGCGGTGGTGGCGGTGGTGGTGGTACGGTGGTGGTGTGGTGGTGATGATGGTTGTGATGGTGGTGGTGGTGTGGTGGCAGTGCGGTGTGGTGGTGTTGCGATGGTGGTGCGGTGGTGGTGGTGCGGTGTGGCGGTGATAGTGGCGTGGTGATGGTGGTGTAGTGGTGTTGCGATGGTGGCGCAGTGGCGGTGCTGTGCCCACCGGTGCCCGGGTAGAACTTGGTGCAGTTCCCGTAGCGGATGTCGTCGTTGCTGATGTCGAACTGCGGCAGCGACATCTCGTCCATCTGCACCGGGTCGCCGGGCGCCCAGTTGAAGCGCAGGTCCTCCGTGGTGAAGCCGACTGCAGCCGGCAAGCAGCGGACAGAGAACGGCTCACGCCCTACCCCCAGGGGGACCTCCATCCCCGGGAGGTAACGACAGGGGAGTCAGCCTGCAGTGTGAGGGGACTAGTGACCACGTAATGACAGGGGAGTCAGCCTGCAGTGTGAGTGGACTGGTAGCCACGGGAGGTAGTGACAGGGGAGTCAGCCTGCAGTGCGAGTGGACTAGTGACCACAGGAGGTAATGACAGGGGAGTCAGCCTGCAGTGTGAGGGGACTAGTGGCCACGTAATGACAGGGGAGTCAGCCTGCAGTGCGAGTGGACTAGTGGCCACGGGAAGTAATGAATGGACTAGTGGCCACGGGAGGTAATGACAGGGGAGTCAGCCTGCAGTGTGAATGGACTAGTGGCCACGGGAAGTAATGAATGGACTAGTGGCCACGGGAGGTAATGACAGGGGAGTCAGCCTGCAGTGTGAATGGACTAGTGGCCACGGGAGGTAATGACAGGGGAGTCAGCCTGCAGTGTGAGGGGACTAGTGGCCACGGGAGGTAATGGATGGACTAGTGGCCACGGGAGGTAACGACAAGGGAGTCAGCCTGCAGTGTGAGTGGACTGGTGGCCACGGGAGGTAATGACAGGGGAGTCAGCCTGCAGTGCGAGTGGACTGGTGGCCACGGGAGGTAATGACAGGGGAGTCAGTCTGCAGTGTGAGTGGACTGGTGGCCACGGGAGGTAATGACAGGGGAGTCAGCCTGCAGTGTGAGTGGACTAGTGGCCACGGGAGGTAATGACAGGGGAGTCAGCCTGCAGTGTGAGTGGACTAGTGGCCACGGGAGGTAATGACAGGGGAGTCAGCCTGCAGTGCGAGTGGACTAGTGGCCACGGGAGGTAATGACAGGGGAGTCAGTCTGCAGTGTGAGTGGACTGGTGGCCACGGGAGGTAATGACAGGGGAGTCAGCCTGCAGTGTGAGTGGACTAGTGGCCACGGGATGTAATGACAGGGGAGTCAGCCTGCAGTGCGAGTGGACTGGTGGCCACGTGAGGTAATGACAGGGGAGTCAGCCTGCAGTGCGAGTGGACTAGTGGCCACGGGAGGTAATGACAGGGGAGTCAGCCTGCAGTGCGAGTGGACTGGTGGCCACGGGAGGTAATGACAGGGGAGTCAGCCTGCAGTGTGAGTGGACTGGTGGCCACGGGAGGTAATGACAGGGGAGTCAGCCTGCAGTGTGAGTGGACTGGTGGCCACGGGAGGTAATGACAGGGGAGTCAGCCTGCAGTGCGAGTGGACTAGTGGCCACGGGAGGTAATGACAGGGGAGTCAGCCTGCAGTGTGAGTGGACTGGTGGCCACGGGAGGTAATGACAGGGGAGTCAGTCTGCAGTGGGAGTGGACTAGTGGCCACGGGAGGTAATGACAGGGGAGTCAGCCTGCAGTGTGAGTGGACTAGTGGCCACGGGAGGTAATGACAGGGGAGTCAGCCTGCAGTGTGAGTGGACTAGTGGCCACGGGAGGTAATGACAGGGGAGTCAGCCTGCAGTGCGAGTGGACTGGTGGCCACGGGAGGTAATGACAGGGGAGTCAGCCTGCAGTGCGAGTGGACTAGTGGCCACGGGAGGTAGTGGCAGGGGAGTCAGCCTGCAGTGCGAGTGGACTGGTGGCCATGGGAGGTAATGACAGGGGAGTCAGCCTGCAGTGCTAGTGGACTAGTGGCCAAGACGTCATTACAGATCCGTGCGTTGTAGGTGAGTTGGTGGTGAGTTGGTGGTGAGTTGGTGGTGAGTTGGTGGTGAGTTGGTGCTGAGTTGGTGGTGGTGGCGCTGAGTTTGGTGGTGAGTTGGTGAGTTGTTGGTGAGTTGGTGGTGAGTTGGTGAGTTGTTGGTGAGTTGGTGGTGAGTTGGTGGCGAGTTGTTGGTGAGTCAGCGACTCACAGCTCTCCAGCTGCATCTTGCACATCTGCGTGTCCATTGGGAAGAGCGTGAGGTCCATGGGACAGGACAACGTGATGGAAAGTCTGCATAGAGCACAAAGACAAAGGTCCCCCGTGTAGCCCACACGGTGCTGTTGGGCAAAGGGAGTTGTGGCGAGCACCACGTCTGATCTCGAGTCTCTGATCCTGGTGATGGTGGTGATGGTGGTGGTGGTGGTGGTGGTGTTGGTGGTGGTGGTGATGGTGGTGATGATGATGATGGTGGTGATGATGATGATGATAATGACGGTGATGATGATGATGACGGTGGTGATGATGGTGATGATGATGATGATGATAATGCTGGTGGTGATGATCGTGGTAGTGATGATGATGATGACGGTGATGATGATGGTGATGATGACGGTGGTAATAATGATGATGGTGATGATGATGCTGATGGTGGTAATGGCCATGGAGTAGGAGGGAGGAAGGGAGGGAGGGACGGATGAGGGTGGAGGGGAGGGAGTGGAGGGGAGGGATGACAGTGGAGCGAGCGAGCGAGTGTAGTGTGAGCACCTCATACTGAGCAGCACGTCCCCGTTGCGGTAGATGAAGAGCAGCGTGTTGTCCTTGGTGACTGAGTGGAAGTTGGCCGTCTTCTCGTTGGCGAAGAACAGGTCGGGCCGCCAGAGGCAGCGCGACATCGTGGGGTCCACGGTCAGCGCCTCCGAGCCCTGGAAGTCGGCGGGCAGTCGCAGGCGCGGGTCGTTCCACTTCTGGCGGATGAAGATGTTGACGCGGTAGTCCTGGTGGCACGGAGAGGAGGGCGGGGAAGGGGGTGAGGGGGAGGGGAGAAGGGGGGAGGGGGGGGGTTGTTGGGGGAGAGTAGAGAGAGACCGGGAGAGAGAGGGGAGAGGGGGGGTAGAGTAGTGAGAGAGAGGGGAGGGAGGGGAGAGAGAGGGGGGGGGGTAGAGTAGGGGGAGAGAGGGGAGAGTAGCGGGTAGGGGGAGAGTGGGTAGAGTAGAGGGGAGAGAGGGGAGAGTAGCGGGTAGGGGGAGAGTGGGTAGAGTAGAGGGGAGAGTGGGTAGAGTAGAGGGTAGGGGAGAGTGGTAGAGTAGAGGGGAGAGTGGGGAGAGTAGAGGAGAGAGAGGGGAGAGTAGAGGGTAGGGGGAGAGTGGGTAGAGTAGAGGGGAGAGTGGGTAGAGTAGCGGGTAGGGGGAGAGTGGGTAGAGTAGAGGGGGAGAGTGGGTAGAGTAGGAGGGGAGAGAGGGGAGAGTAGAGGGGAGAGTGGTAGAGTAGAGGGTAGGGGGAGAGTGGGTAGAGTAGAGGGGAGAGAGGGGAGAGTAGCGGGTAGGGGAGAGTGGGTAGAGTAGAGGGGAGAGTGGGGGAGAGAGTAGAGGAAGAGAGGGGAGAGTAGAGGGTAGGGGGAGAGTGGGTAGAGTAGAGTGGAGAGAGGGGGAGAGTAGAGGGTAGGGGGAGAGTGGGTAGAGTAGAGGGTAGAGAGGGGAGAGTAGCGGGTAGGGGGAGAGTGGGTAGAGTAGAGGGGAGAGTGGTAGAGTAGCGGTAGGGGGAGGAGTGGGTAGAGTAGAGGGGAGAGTGGGGAGAGTTAGGAGGAGAGAGAGGGGAGAGTAGAGGTAGGGGGAGAGTGGGTAGAGTAGAGGTGGAGAGTGGGTAGAGTAGAGGAGAGAGAGGGTAGAGTAGAGGGTAGGGGGGAGAGTGGGTAGAGTAGAGGGGGAGAGTGGGTAGAGTAGAGGAGAGAGAGGGGAGAGTAGAGGGTAGGGGGAGAGTGGGTAGAGTAGAGGGGAGAGTGGGTAGAGTAGAGGGGAGAGAGGGGAGAGTAGAGGGTAGGGGGAGAGTGGGTAGAGGGGAGAGTGCAAAGAGAGAGGGGGGGGGTAGAGTAGGGGGAGAAAGTGGGGAGAGAGAGGGGAGAGCAGAGTTAGATAAGATGACGATGATGATGACGACGATGACAACAACGACGACGATGACAACGACGATGAAGGTGACGATGACAACGACAATGATGAGGATAACGACGATGACAACAACGACGATGACAACAACGACAATGAAGGTGACGATGACAACAACGACGATGACAACAACGACAATGAAGGTGACGATGACAACGACGATGATGACAATGATGAGGATAACGACGATGACAACAACGGTGATGACGATGACGACGACAACAACGATGATGAAGGTGACGATGATGACAATGACGATGACGATGATGACGACGATTATGACGATGATGATGACGATGATGATGATGATGATGACGATGACGATGATGATGACGATGATGATGACGATGATGATGATGATGATGACGAATGATGATGACGATGATGATGACGATGATGATGATGATGACGATGATGATGATGATGATGACGATGATGATGACGATGATGATGATGATGACGATGATGACGATGATGATGATGATGACGATGATGATGATGATGATGACGATGATGATGATGATGACGATGATGATGATGATGATGACGATCATGATGATGATGACGATGATGATGACGATGATGATGATGATGATGACGATGATGATGATGATGACGATGATGATGATGATGACGATGATGATGATGATGACGATGATGATGATGACGACGATGATGACGATGATGATGATGATGACGATGATGATGATGACGACGATGATGACGATCATGATGATGATGATGACGATGATGATGATGATGATGACGATGATGATGATGACGATGATGATGATGATGATGATGACGATGATGATGATGACGATGATGATGACGATGATGATGATGATGACGATGACGACGACGACAATGACGATGAGGATGACGACTATGGGCGTCCACCTCACCAAGGCGTCCACCTCACCATGGTGGTCTCCTGCACGGAGCCGAAGCTGTTGACGAAGATGTTGAGGTTCACGTTCACGGGGGACTCTGCACACGTCACTCACAGGTAGCCACGCCCCCCCCACCACGTGACTCACAGGTAGCCACGCCCCCCCCACCACGTGACTCACAGGTAGCCTCCCCCACGTCACTCAGTTAGCCACGCCCCCCACCACGTGACTCAGTTAGCCACGCCCCCCCACGTCACACAGTTAGCCACGCCCCCCCCCCCCCCCACGTCACTCACAGGTAGCCACGCCCCCCCCACCACGTGACTCGGTTAGCCACGCCCCCCCCACGGCACAGTCAGTCACGTGGGGCTCCACGTCACAGACAGTCACGTGGGGCTCCCCCCTCTGCCCCAAAGTTAAAATTGTTGGCGCACGGGAACTCAGTCTGAGACTCTCACTGTCCTAACCTTGGGGAAGTGGAGTGTACAACTCTGTCTGTGGGCAGGGGGGGGGCAGGGGGGGGCAGGGGGGGGCAGGGGGGGGGCAGGGGGGTGGGGGCAGGGGGGGGCAGGGGTAGGGGCAGGGGGGGGGCAGGGGGGGTGGGGGCAGGGGGGGGGGCAGGGGGGGGCAGGGGGTGGGGGCAGGGGGGGGGCAGGGGGGTGGGGGCAGGGGGGTGAGGGCAGGTGTGGGGGCAGGGGGGTGAGGGCAGGTGGGGGCAGGGGTGGGGGGCAGGGGGTGGGGGCAGGGGGGGGGGCAGGGTGGGGCAGGGTGGGGGCAGGGGGGTGGGAGCAGGGGGGGGGCAGGGGGGTGGGGCAGGGGGGTGGGGCAGGGGAGGTGGGCAGGGGGGTGAGCAGGGTGGGCAGGGGGGTGGGGCAGGGGGGTGGGGCAGGGGTAGGGGGCAGGGGGGTGGGGGCAGGGTGGGGCAGGGGGGTGGGGGCAGGGGGGTGGGGGGCAGGGGGTGGGGCAGGGGGGGTGGGGGCAGGGTTGGGGCAGGGGGGTGAGGGCAGGGTGGGGGCAGGGGGTAGGGGGCAGGGGTGTGGGGGGCAGGGTGGGGCAGGGTGGGGGCAGGGTGGGGGCAGGGTGGGGGCAGGGTGGGGCAGGGTGGGGCCAGGGTCGGTGGGGGCCAGGGTGGGGGCAGGGTGGGGCAGGGTGGGGCAGGGTGGGGCAGGGTGGGGCACAGGGTGGGGGCAGGGTGGGGGCAGGGTGGGGGCAGGGTGGGGGCAGGGTGGGGGGCAGGGTGGGGCAGGGTGGGGGGCAGGGTGGGGGCCAGGGTGGGGCAGGGTGGGGGCGGGTGGGGGCAGGTGGGGCAGGGGGTGGGGGGCAGGGTGGGGCAGGGTGGGGGCAGGGTGGGGGCAGGGTGGGGCAGGGTGGGGGCAGGGTGGGGGCAGGGTGGGGCAGGGTGGGGGCAGGGTGGGGGCAGGGTGGGGCAGGGTGGGGGGTGGGGGCAGGGGTGGGGCAGGGTGGGGCAGCGGGGTGAGGGCCTCACTCTTGAAGTTGGGGCGGATGCGAGGGTCGTATCGTGAGAGGATGCGGTTGAGGATGTTGCTGGTGGAGTTGCCCGACGCGAACTTGGCGAGCTCCTTGGGGCTGGCTTGGCTGACGTGGCCATCGGCAGATGCAGCAGCAGCAGCAGAAGCAACAGCAGAAGCAACATCATCAGCAGCAGCAGCATCATCAGCAGCAGCAGAAGCAACATCATCAGCAAAAGAAGCAGCATCGCCATCAGAAGCAGCAGCATCAGCAGCAGAAGCTGCAGCACAGAGAGAGAGATACACAGAGCGAGACGCAGAGAGAGACACACACAGAGACACACAGAGACACACAGAGACACATAGAGACACACAGAGACAAACAGAGACACACAAAGATAGAGACACACAGAGACACACAGAGACAGACACCCATAGCCAGGCCATTATGAACCCTTACAGAGAGAGACAACAACAACAACCGCCATTTGCCACCAAGACACAGTCCTTAACCTCCCCCACAGGAGTGGGGGACGATGCCAACCTCAGCCGCAAGCGATGATGAAATTCTCGCTTGCAACTTTCATCAGCTCGCTGAGACCATGTCACTAAGGGTTTGAATGGGGTCCTGTGTGTACACTCACCACCGGAGTGGAAGAATGGCAGGCGCATCTTACAGATGACTAGTCGATGGTCAGTTGACAGATCAGCTCCACGGTAGGTCCTGGTGTCAAGGACATGGGCCCGCATCCGCTGGTCCGTCACTATGTAGTCCAGTAGATGTTCTTGCTTGGACCCGGCATGTATCCATGATGTTGTGTGGATGCGCCGATGCCGGAAGAGCGTGTTGGTAATTACAAGCCCATGGGCTGCACAAAAATCTAGCAGCCTCCTAATGTTGTTATTGAGCTGATCTGGCCCATGCCTTCCAATGACTCCAGACCAGGTGCCAGCATCATGACCAACTCGGGCATTGAAGTCACTCATCAAGATGACTCTGTCCCGAGTGGCCACTTTAGCCAGCA